>NC_056733.1:571025296-571290296 GCF_019279795.1 Protopterus annectens | reverse complement strand
CACAGCACTCCTCAGAATCTAAGTGCTGTACTTAGAGATATTTATAAAAAGCATACCTGGAATATTTTAATTTTCTTCTTAATTCCTTAAATGAATCTAACCCTTGTCCTTCAAACAAGTAGAACCCCTAACTAAACCTAGCTAGTGCCAGTAGTCCCATAGACCACTCAGAGCCAGATACAGTATATCTAAGAATTCTTGCAGTAACAAAAAGATGTAGACTGCTGTACTGCTGCAGTAATTTGAAGGCACTAACCTGTAGCACAGACACCAGTCTCACTGCTGAAGCTGCATGCTAATGTGGTATTCTTGGGTTGTAGCTAATTCTATTTATCCTTGTGCCCTCACCCAAAATTGTCACTGGTATCTGAATAGAGAGGTAGAGCAATTCACAAAAGAGCTGTACCATGCCATTTGAGGAGCTAATCTGAAAAAGTGTACACTGTCTTTTGATGGCACACATCCATTCGTTCAGTGGAAGGATCAGGCTGGTACTGCCATGGAAGGCAAGTAAACACACTGTGTGTAGCTGTGTGTGTTTCTGTCAGTGTCTTTAGTGACATGCACAATTGCAGCTGTTTAGATGTGTGTGTGTGTGTGTGTGTGTGTGTGTGTGTGTGTGTGTGTGTGTGTGTGTGTGTGTGTGTGTGTGTGTGTGTGTGCACATGTCTTGTTGTCTGTGTGTAAGTGTGGGTGTTAATGTGTCTGTGTGTTTGAAGGTACACAGTGTTTTGCTCAGAGACATGATAATGAGCCACAAATGAGATGTTGCTTATTGCAGCTTTATACCATCTCTAAATCACTGGCAATCACTGCCACAGAATTCTGCACTATGGTTTTGCCCAAATAGCTTTGATATTTTTCTGAATTCTGTCAATACTGTCTTAGGTTTAAAATGCGATTGAATGATAAGTGAATGATATATAATACAATCACTGATCAGAAGAAGAAGGCCATGTGTCTTTCTACTGAGAGTGCAGAGATTAATGCTGTTTAATTGTTTGGCAGCTTATGTGATGGTGAACATGTCCTGACTGAAATCACTGTTGCAGTGTTCCTAACACATGGGCTGTCACTGCTGTCCATCCATCTGGGGTACCAAAGTGTTACCTTCCCAGTGTCATACATCCAATGTGTGACCTCAGATTGCAAGCACAGGGGTATATAGGTGGACGTATGAGTGTAGTTCCCCAGACACTCTTGCTGCCAGCCCAAATGCAGGTCGCATATCCATTTGCCTGATTGTTGTTTGGTTATTGGTACCATTGCTTTGATTGCTCAGATAAGTGTCCAGTTTGGAGCACATTGCATTGTATTTCTTAAGTCCTTTGCAATAGTATTAGATGCCAGCTAGGAGGGTTAAATGCAAGTGCGGTAGGCAATTCCAGTGCAAAGACTTGCATAAGCAGTGTCTTTTTTTGCTTAGGAGCAGAAAATGACTACAAAGCTTGTTCCATCTGCCAGTCATTTTTACCTAAGACTCTGTGGTTCTGTTTGTCATTGCATAACACTTTCTTAGTGACCCAATGTCTGAAATGCTTGTCCCACTCCAAGATGGCAAATACCAGCCCCTTGGATGTACCTCCACCACTTAAAAGGCTTAGGCAGAGACTCCGTCAGTCATTTCTGACTCCCACATATCTGCTGATGTTTCAAAACCCGAGTTATGTCTGATTACTCCTCAGTTACCCTCTGCCAAGATGCTGCTGGAGTACGGTATGGAATTGGAAGCCTTGATGACTGACGATTCTGCAGATAGAGGTGAACTACAAATCATCATATTGCAGGGCCTAGTGGGCATCCTTCAGATCCTAGTAGATCCCAGGTAAACTAATTAAAGTTTATATCAGGTAACTGAGCCACAGTGTTTAGTACAGGCAGATGTCACACTGGAAAAGAAGCATCAGAAAACTAAATGTTACCTCCCCTCAACCTCCCCCTTCATCTTTCAGGGAGAAAGAATGGATAGATTTCTCTCAATGGTTTAAAGCCATTTTGGCTGTGAAACCTCCTTCTTTCTCCTCTCAACTCCCTTCTCCTCACCCCTCAAAAGATTGATGTGAGTTAATCTTCCTCTGAAAATGAGAAGGTTTCTGATTCTGACCATTCTCTAGCCTGCTCTTCTCTAATTCACTCTCCTGGCCAAGTCTCTGATGATGATGACGATCCCGTTTCTTCTGATACTCCAGTAGAAGATGCTTCTTTTGGAGACACAGTCTTAAATATGATGAAGTATTTTTAGTGGGAGTCTTGGTCAGATCTCAGAGGTGCAAAAAACATACTACAATCTTTTGAAAATGGGCACCCCAGCCTCTTCCCCTAGTCCACCTTTTCTTGATGCTTTTTTGGATGCTTTTCAATGCATGTCTGCTGCCCCTACTCCCAACCTCTGGCTTCCAAAAGACTGGTCAGATTTTATAACGTTAGTAATTATCTTAAGTTTTTGTTTAAAAATCGTGTGGTAGACTCTTCTACAATTTCCCTCTCATCTGATGAGCCTTTTAAACTCTTTCCCAATGGTAATGCCTTCTGTTCAAACAAGGACAGCAGGGCTTTGGATAGGTGGGATAAAAATATTTATACCTTCTCTATTTTGGCATTTAGAGCTATTAATTACCAAACCTAGATGACCAAATAATTGATATCTGTTCTCAATTCTTTAATGTAGTAGTAATGGATTTGCAGGATACTGATTCTAAACAACAATTATCCTTACTTAATCAGGCTACACACATGGTCAGGTGTAGCTTTAAATGCAGTAATGATGCTGTAGGGGACTCATCCAGAGTAGCTGCTACAGGGTCTGTATTCCACAGGTATGGGTGGTTATGTAGCCAGCCTATTCCTGAGGACTTGAAAGCAAAACTAATGGCTTCCTCTTTATACAAGAATATCTTGTTTGGCCCCAAAGCTGACAACCTTTTCAAAACCCTTCAAGAGAAGGGTAAAACCATGAAGGACTGCAGACAGCTCCTATTAACCTCTGTACCTAGGTACCAGAGAAGTTATCAAACCAAACCTACCCCCTTTGTCAGAAGGGACAGTAGGCCTAGTCAGAAAGACAGGAAGGCTCCCAGAAAGAGATTCCCAGATGAAACACAAAGGGATGCACCATTTGGGATGCCTCCCTTTGGGGACAAGTCTCTGTGACTATCCATGACCTCTATTCCCCCTGGTTCTTAGCCCTACCCTGCTTCTCTCAGAAAGGCTGGCCCAATCTCTTCCACCTGGGAAAAGATTATCACAGACAAATGGGTACTATCTGTCATAAAAAGCAGTCATACCTTGTCTTGGATACAGCATCCCCCTCTAAATGGCATACCCCCACCTCCAGACAATCAGATTCATATGCTCACGCCCATTTACAGGAACTATGGACACAAAGGACAATAGAAAGATTGCTAGAAGAATTTTTGGAAAGGGTTTTTACTTCAAACTTTTCCTAGTGCCAAGGAAAGAAGGGTAGTAGAGACCCATAATGGATCTCTCCTTATTGAGCACCCTCTTAAAAGTGCCAGCTTTCAAGATGATGTCACTACACATGCTGCTGCCACCTTTCATTCAGCCCCAGCCTTTTCTAGCATCCCTAGAGCTAAAGGATACCTATCTCCATTTACCAGTTCGGACCTCATGCAGGAGAGTCCTTGAGTTTTGCACTGGCTAAAGTCAGTTTGCTGCTTACCTTTTGGGATTTCCACAGCCCCAAGAGTTTTCACAAAGTGTCTTACACCCATGATTACCTTCTGCCGAACTAAGGCAATTCAGATTTTTCCCTACTTAGAAGACCAGTTAATCCAAGCTACCGCAACACACATTCTCCTACAACATCTCCAGTTAACTCTCTTCCTCTCTTAGTTGAAGTTCAAGATCAACTACACAAAATCCTCCCTGCAGCCATCTAAGGACCTAGCTTTTCTGGACTGCAGGCTGGACACAAAAAAATGCAGGCCTGCGTACCTCAAGAGAGGGTGCAGAGCCTTACAAACTATTTTCACAACCTTGCCTCCCCCAGCCAATGCTCAGCCAAAGAGATCCTAAGGGCTCTGGGGTTCATTGCAGCTAATATCCCAGTGCTCCCCAACCAGAGTGCATATGAGAAAAATCCACTGGTACCAGAAAACAATTTGGTCTCAGCACTCTCACCATCTGGACACAGTGATTCCTCTTTTACCCTGTCTCAGACAGAAACTCTTATGGTGAAAGGATCAGGTGAAACTCAGTCTAGCGCCCCACTTCTGGAACTGCATACAAATGCCTTGGACAAGACATGGGGAGCCTGGACAGACACCCACCATGTGCACAGCAGATGGCAGCCAGTACTACTAAAGGAACACATCAACAGGTAGCAGTAAATGAGGGTCCTCATCCAAACTCTTCAGGTTTTTTTCACAACTCTGGAAACCAGGTACCGTACATGTGTTCACAGACAACACAACAGTAATGTAGTACATAAGGAAGCAAGGAGGGACCAGGTCTTAACAATTGTTAAGATTGGCACAGAAAGCCTGAGATCTTGCCATCAGAAAAGCATGTCTGTCACAGCCACATACATCCCATTACAGGACAGTGTGTTGGTAAACTCTATAGGCAGGTCATTGGAGGACCCTCATGAATGGACCCTAAACAGACAGGTTTTCAGGACATCCTTCACCTTTGGAGGACTTCTCAGATAGATCTGTTTGCTTCAGAGACTAACAAATATCTTTCACTACCTTCACTATTTCTGTTTTGTACCAGGAGTCCTTAGCTTGGAGGACAGATGCTTTCACTTTTCAGTGGACAGAGAAGTTCCCCTACACCTTTCTTCTACTAGCTCTCTTTCCAAGACTTCTTCTAAAAACCAAAAAAGAGAAAACACAACTCTTGATAGTGATTTCCTTTGGCCAGCACATCACTGGTTCCCTCTTCTTTTTCTTCTAGCCAGGGCTACATCAAGTGGATCTCATCACACAACAGAAAGGATTACTTCTTCACCCAATCTGTCATTCCTAAATCTAACTCTGTGGATGATAGGGTTCTAATTCCTTACAGGCACAATTTATTGTTATGGATCTTCAAGAAGCCAGGAAACTCTCCACTCAAAAATCTTACAAAGCCAAACGGAAGAGATTCTGTTATTGGTGCCAGAGGAATGGACAGGATCCCAGCCAATCAGAGCAACCTTCCATACGGAAATATCTGAGTGATCTCTTACATGTAGATCTGGTCTATTTTTCCATCAAAACCACTTGTCAGCCATCTTAACCTGCTTGCCTCTCATTCCCCCACTTATATTCCGATCTGAGGTCAAGTTATTACTTAAAGGGGTCCTATGTCTTAGACCACCTAGAAAGCTTATTACCCCTACTTGGGGTCTAACTTTGTACTGGAAAAGCTTACCTTACCTCCTTTTGAACTGGTAACTTCAGCAAACCTCAGATTCTGCACCTGTAAAACAATCCTACTTCTGGCCTTCACTTCAACTAAGAGAGATTCAGAGCTTCAGGCACTCATGGCCATTCCTCACTTTCTTATTTTTCACAAAGACAGGGTGACTTTCAGGGGTAATCCTTCACTCATGCCTAAAATAGTGAACAAGCTACCTCTCAATCAGGTCATAAACCTACCTTCCTTCTTTCTCAACCCTCCGAATCAGGGAGGAAATGATACTGCATTCTCAGGATAGTCACACGTAGTGAAAATTCTATTTGGACAAAACAAAACCAATTAAAAAATATGATCAACTGTTTCTTTCATGGACTGTAAACTGGGCCAACTGATATCCAAGCAAATCACTGCAAGCTGGATATGTAAGGTCATCTCCTTTTGTTACTCCCTACATGGCAAGTCCTTGCCCTTATGCCTTTGAGCTCACTCTACCAGAGTAGTAGCAGCCTCTGGACTTTCTATAAAGGAGTGGATAGTACGTCAGTACTGTAAGTTGACACCTGGTCATCTGTACAAGCTTTCACCAAATACTACAGGATTGATACATTTTCAAGTTCCAGAGCTGCCTTCACTAGGTCTGTACTATCCTGCCTCTTGGATAGTTCTACTGCCTTTTTAGCTCTGATAATCCCCCATGTGTTAAGAATACTGTAACCACAATTTCAGTCAGGACATAGTACAGTTGGGCAGGACTTAGCAAACAGTAGATGTCCTACTGATCACCGTTGCAGTATTTCTTCCCCTCTGCACATCCACATTCATAGCCTGAGACAGTGCCTCCATGCTCCCAAATTCCACATTCATCATGAAAATAATACATGCCCTTAGTAGGGTTTAGAAATGATTTTTAATGTATTTTTTTCATCATGTGATAAAGGTGATGACTGGTCAGCATTTTTGTGTACTCACCTATATTTTACTCTACTCGGTACTAAACGTTTTGACATTTTGCTGCATAGCTAACTCCATTTGTATCAATTTCTTACACGCATAAAGAAAAGTTTAATAATTTCATTAAAATGGGTACAGTGATATTTCAGAGCATCACTGTTATGCTACATTATTTCTGACACTTCACTTGTTTACACATTTTATTGACAGTTGCATTTTTAATGGTAGCTGAGTGCTGAGTGTCCATATGTTACTGGGCAGAGTCATTGTGCTACTTTTTTATCTTTAGGCACTTCTGCTAAACAAGTAAACATATCCATACTTTAGAAAGAATGTACAGGAAGTCGTATAGTACAATATTCATAGTTATTACTGTAGCTTGTTAAATTTTTGTAAACCCCATGTCTAAATGATAATCCTATTTTAACAATACCGACAGTTCCAGAAGCTTTCCCTAGGTCATGAAGATGGTAGGAAACACTTTAAATATTAGTCATCAGAAGGGCAGGAAACAGATGAAATGTTAAATTGTAAGATATAATAACAAATTAACACTGCATGACAAAAGCATGACAAAAACATGTGATACTCTGCTTTGGGTACTTGTTTTTTTGTAGTTGGACCCACATATGTAGTTCCACTCTCCATTTTCTGTCTTCAAATGTATTTTTCTGCAAGTTAGGCACGTGCATAATTGCATGATGTTCTTCGTGTTTCACTGTTGCAGTCATCACATTTGGGTTATCTGCTTGCAGTAGCCGTCAGTCGGCCTGATTATCAAAGTCTTGGGTCCTGCGTCGGTTGCTGTCTCATCTTCCATGACGTCAGGTAGTCAGGGGTATAAAGCATGCAGCCGACGACATTACATCAGTCTTTCTTGTCGTGCGGTGCCCGAAGCAGAAGGAGTTCGCAAGTGCCGGTCAGCCGACTCCTGAAATTTTCGTTTTCGAGTTTCATACCTGAAGTCTTCAACTAAGCTAAGTACCCCATTGGGGATCCTTTTTCTTGCTCTAAACTGATGTCAGTAAAAGTTAACAATTATATTTCTTGTGGAAAGTAAATACCTCATAAAGATTTTCATTCATATTGCATTCCTTGCTTAGGCCCAGACCACGACGTACCTCGCTTTCGGTTTTGTGCCTTATTCAAACCTCGTACTATTCGTTGTCAGTTCATTTACGTATCTAAATATTTTGGTACTCGGTTCAATTATCCAGAAATGGCTTCGGTAAGCCACCCGACTACCGACATTCTGAAAAAACGCAAAGATAAAGACAGAGACAGACCGTATAGGTCCAAAGCTGCCAACGACACTTCTCCTAAGCTAGTCACCAGTTCGCCGGTACTCAGTGAGGCACTTTCGCAGCCCCTGATACCCGCTACTTCAGATTCGCAGGCCTCTACTGAGACCCATTCGGAGTCCAGTATGCCGCAAGATGCTTCTTCAACTGTGGAACCTGCGGATGTCTCTACCTTGGATGGGTCCGGAGCCGCTGTGCAGGCACCGGCTTCCGAGGGTGTATTCAGGCCTACTGACTTGCATATAAAACCGATGCCATCTTCTTCTTCAAGGCCAAAAACTTGATTTGTGCTTAGAAACCCAATGCCCAGATCGCATGGTCAGGCCCCTATGCCTAAAAAACAAATGATAAGAATGGCTGAAGACCTTATTACTCTAATCAGGGGAAGCCACCCTTCCCCCTCTAAGAGACCTAGGACTGATTTTCCTTCTGATTCTTCTGATCAGGATTCTGAAATTTCTGTTTTCTCTGATGACCAGGATTTACCCTTATCTACCTATGAGGATTCTGATGCAGAGGACTCCATTCCCTCTGCTTCCCCTCCAGAGGATTTCTCTTTTGGTGAAACCTTGCATACTCGTAGGGAGAATTTTCGCTGGGAAAGCCAGGATTACTGACTCCAAAAAGAGGCTTAGGGAATTCTTACTCCTGCCTCAACACAGGCCTTTAGCTATCCCTCCTGTACTGGACATTGTAGATGATGCCTTCTCGGAATCTAGCCTGGCCCCTGACACTTTACCTCCTGCTCCCAGAAAACCTGATAGATATTACAGGGTACCTGATTCTCACAAGTTCCTCTTTAAAAATCCTTCTGCAGATCCTGAGATCATTTCACAAGGACACAAGGACATTAAGGCTACTACTGCAAAAAATCCTACCCCCCTCTGTTAGAGATTCCAGGGTGCTGGATAGATGGGGTAATAAGATATACACTTCTGCAACCTTGGTCATTAGGGTCTTAAACTGCCAGTTTCATATGTTAAAATATCAGCAGCATATTACTGGATTGCTTAAACAGAAAATGATGATTCCTGACTGTGCTGAAAATAAAGAATTACAGGATTTAATGCATTCTGCTGAACAAGTTGGAAAACATACTTTGCAATGTGGTTTTGATTCATTAGAGGCATCTTGCAGGGCTGCTGTGACTGTGTCTGTACTTAGAAGGCATGCTTGGCTTAAGGAGCAATCTTTGCCAGATCATGTTAAAGCTAAATTATTGGATGCTCCCTTAAAACAAGACCGCCTGTTTAGCAACAAAGCAGAAGAAGTACTTAAAAAGATGAAGGAAAAAGCTAAATCTATGCAAACTGTTAAAGATTTCCTGCAAGTACAGCCTCCCAGATTTAGTAGGCATTGGCCCTCTTAAGAATTGGTCCTTTCCTGCCTCTTCCAGGCCTTCTCAGTCCAAACCCAGAACCAACAGAACACCCAGGCTTCAGTCCCAAGGTACTCACAAGGCTAAGCAGTGGGGGGCTTCCACTTACAAAGCAGGGAGTAGTAAGACTCCCCCCTATGGTAAACTGTCTCAATGACTTAACTTTAAACCTTCCAAGCCCTTCTCAACTGACTGTTCCTTTAGGGGGAAAGTTTGCCCTGCATGCAAAAAATTGGGAACTCATTACCCAGGACAAATGGGTTTTAAATATAGTTTCCCAAGGATACAGATTCCCCTTCCACTCCTTACCAACCCTAAACGGTTGGCCAGACCTACCCCCAAATCAGTGGGCAGAGGCTCAAAAGCAAGTTCTCTCTCTTTTAAGCATCAGGGCTATTCAACCTGTCCCAGAAGAGGAATGAGGGCAAGGTTTCTACTCAAGACTTTTCCTGGTACCCAGAAAAGACAATTCCTGGCGTCCTATCCTGGACCTAAACTCATTTTTTGTAATCCCAAAATTCAAGATGCCAACTCTTCATCTGCTGCTTCCCATGCTAGGCAAAGATGCCTGGTTGGCAACACTGGATTTAAAGGAAGCCTACCTGCACATCCCAATAAGGGAATCTTGCAGAAAATACCTACGATTCAGAGCAGGCTACATGCACTATCAGTTCTCTGCACTGCCCTTTGGCTTATCTACTGCACCCAGGGTTTTCACAAAGCGCCTAGCTCCAGTCACTGCATTTTGCAGGCAAAGAAATATTCAAATATACCCATACCTGGACGATTGTCTAATTCAGGCAGAAAGCCAGGGCATACTATTAAATCATCTGGCATTTGTAAAGAAATTGCTAACTTCTCTGGGGTACACCATAAACGAAAAGAAATCACATCTTGTACCCTGCCAACAAATTTTATTCCTGGAAGCAAGCTTGAATACAACTTCCCAGACGGCCTACCTCACGCCAGAGAAACAAGTTCATTTGACAGCCTACTTCAAACTACTGGCCACAAAGACCTAGCTATCTGCAAGGAAAATACTGCAAGCTCTGGGGTTCATGGCCTCTTGCATTCTACTAATTCCATATGCAAGACTGCATATGAGGAAACTATAACGGTATCTAAAAAGCCTATGGTGTCAACATTCTCAGGATCTAGAATCAATGATTCCTATCATACCTTGTCTACAGATAGAGTTCCTTTGGTGAGCAGAGGCCTGCCACCAAAATAAGGGACTGCCATTCACTCTACCCCCTGCCACCCAAACCCTAACAACAGACACATAAGACTATGCATGGGGGGCTCACTTGGCAGGGGAGTGCATTCAGGGCAAATGGAACCCAAATCAAATGCACCTGCATATTAATCAAAAAGAAATGTTAGCTGTGCAGAATGCTCTGACAGCCTTCAAGGACCACATTCTTCCGGGACAATTATTGGTAAAGACATACAACACCACTGTTATGTGGTACATAAACAAGCAGGGGGGAACCCACTCATAACCTCTCTGCAGACTAGCCATGGCTTTGTGGAACACAGCCTTGAGCTACTAAATGCACCTACAGGCTCAATTCCTGCCAGGAAAGCTAAGTACATCGGCAGATGACCTAAGCAGAAATCTCATGGACCTACATGAGTGGAAACTGGAACCAAAGCTATTCAACATACTGAGAAACAGACGAGGGATCCCAGAGACAGACCTGTTTGCCTCCCCCCAGAACTACCAATTGGACAAATTCTGCACAAGAATTCCCCACAAACAAGCTTGGAAAGTGGATGCCCTGTCCTTCACCTGGAAAAACTTATCAGTTTATGCCTTTCCACCTCTGCCTCTCCTCTCCAAGGTACTACTAAAGATCAAACAGGACAAACCAAGGACAATACTGATTGCACCAGACAGGCCATGCCAACACTGGTACCCCCTCTTGATCAGTGTGTCACTGCTGGCACCATGGCACCTACCTCAAACCTCTACCTTGCTGTCCCAGCAGGAGGGCCAGATTCTGCACCCACAGCTTCAAACCCTGAACCTGGCAGCCTGGCTAATTACCTGATCTCTCCATTACCATCCCTCAGTAAGCAAGTGATGGATGTCATTCTGTAGGCAAGGAGGCCTAGTACTAGAAAATCCTATGCTGAAAAATGGAAAATATTCTGTTCCTGGAGTCAAACTCAGGGGATGGGCAGAGCAGCACCCAATTTAACCCATATTCTTCAATACTTAACTGAGATGCTTCACAAGAGCCTTTCCTTTTCCTCCATCAAAATTCATGCCTCAGCCATTTCAGCTCATTACAATACAGAACCACCCCTCTTCTCTCATCCACTACTGAAGCAATTCCTCAGAGGGGCCAAAAACTTAAGACCACCCAGGAGAGCCCCATACTTCAGCCTGGGACCTTAACTTTGTATTGGAAAAGCTCACTGTGCCTCCCTCTGAGCCAGCTGCAAATACAGAGTTGAAATTCCTTTCTTAGAAAACAGCCTTCCTTCTAGTCATCACCAGCAAGAAGAGTGTCTGAATTACAGGCCCTCATGGCAGTGGAACCTTTCATCATCTTTCATGCGGATAGGGTATCCATCAGGACCAATCCCTCCTTCATGCCCAAGGTGGTATCCAGTGTGGTCCTTAATCAGTCCATTCATTTTTCCAACCTTCTTTTCTAATCCGCAGAACAAAGGGGGATGAATACAGCACTCCTTGGACATGCACAGACAACTTAGATTTTACTTGGACAGGTCTAAGCCTCTCAGGAAATCTGAACAGCTGCTGGATGCATTTGCTGCAGGGGCAGGGGGAAAGGCCATTTAAAAACAAACTATTTCTAAGTGGATAGGCCATTGCATTAATTTCTGGTATAAGCACCATGGAAAACCTACCCCACAGGGGATAAGACCACATTCAACCAGGGCTGCATCTACCTCTACAGCCTTTCTCAGAGGTGTCCCTACCAGGGACATCCTAGAAGCTGCTACTTGGAGTTCTGTACATACCTTCACCAAGCATTACCACTTGCCAATGTTTTTCTAAATCCAGAGCTGGCCTTGCCACTGCAGTATTGCAGGGCCTTATAGCTGGTCCTAATGCTATCTAATTACCTCCTTCCATCCTTAGCTTTGGGAATCTACCCAAATGTGATGACTGCAACAGTAAAACATGAAGAACATAGTACAGTTGTGTACACGTACCATAAATGTAGATGTTCAAGTGTATTCACTGTTGCAGTCCTGGTTACCCTCCCTCCCTCCAGCCCCCTGATTTCTATTGACTATACCTCTATTCTTGTTTACTATGTTTAAAGCTTTTTGGTGTATTTGCTTTTTTGTTGGAGGTTTAACCTTGTGTATTATTGCTTCCCATTATGGGGGCACCTGACATCTGGGGAAAGAAAAACTGATGTAATGGCATCGGCTGCATGCTTTATACCCCTGACTACCTGACATCATGGAAGATGAGACAGCAACTGACGCAGGACCCAAGACTTTGATAATCAGGCTGACTGAGGGCTACTGTAAGCAGATAACCCAAATGTGATGACTGCAACAGTGAATACACTCGAACATCTACATTTATGGTAAGTGTACACAACTGCACTTTGTGTATGTGTGTCTGTCAGTGTATATTTTTCTGGTTGTGATTGCTTAATACATGGGACTGAAATGAGGGGTGCAGGAGACACGAATATGGTCATAGTGTCAGCATATGTTGTATTGATTTTTGCCAGTTGTAAGTACAAGTGTGGGGGGCTGGAATATTGTGCCTAATTCCAGAAGGTGTGGTCATACCTCAGTTGATGTGATGCATACCTATTGGTTATTTTGTAAGTACAGATGCTGTCTATCATCCTATTTTGATACCTCCGTTAGCATTATATTGAAAGTATGCTCCCAGCAACTTGAAATTCCCTGTGTTCCCTTCTAGTCATACAGCAAAACCCCTGGCTGTCTGCAGCTCATGATGTTCTGCGTCAGAAAGGGGGGTAACCGTCAGTGTACTGCTCCATCGTAGCCCTGCACATAATCTTACATACTTTGACTACATATTATTAGAAATCCCAAAGACAGTCTGTACTGCAGGCAGTATGTCCTTTGTTGTTGCTGTTGCTTTCCATCAACTCTAGAACGTGCTAATGAATCAGAAACAAAACATATTTTCCTCATCGGAGAACATTCTGCTGCCCAGAGTGCAGTCACTCATACTTCTCTGTATGAAGTGCTGACTGACCTGCATTCTCACACTTTACATACCTTTATTTATTTAATGCCTGATATCTAGGTTGAACTGGTCCAAAGTGGACTTTTTCAGCTATGATCCAGGCATAAGGCAAAAAGTACAAGTGTAATAGTAAGGGATGTGGAATGAGCAGGAAGCAATACCAGAGAGTGTATATTATTTACACAGGATAAGAGCATCCTGAGACTGTAAACAAGATATTCTTAACTGATAACACAGAGTGCCAACTTCACCATGTTGCACGGGTATAAAGTTATACCAGAGTTTCCCTAAACAATGGTGTGCTATGCATAGAAGTCATACAAGCAAGTAATACAGTACTGTTACCAGCAAGCAATATATCAGGTATACGGAGCTGTTACCTGTGAGCAGTAGAAGTACATCAGATGTACATGCAGTTATTTTACCTGTTAAAAGTAACTGCACCAAGTGTACAATACTGTTACATGGGAGCATACCATTCACTTCTGAGTGTAAGAATTCTGGACAAAGCCAAAAATAATGGGGGGGGGTTCAAAATGGCAAAGTCAGGGACAAGCTTTAAATATTGCTTATATAAACTTAATAAGTTGCTACAATATTAAGTTTTGGATTAGCATGCACTTTCTGAAGGATATGAAGTCTAAAACTTGTCTGTCATTGTTTAGTGACTTCAATCCTTAATGAGTTGGAACAGACAAAAAATATGAGGCAAAAATATGGACATTCTGTGAATTTCTTGACAGCTGAGACGTCTGCTTATGAGCAGCTTATATACATATCACAGGTAAAAATGTGTTTGCATCAGGTACACAGTGGTGTATAATGCAATCCCATTAGAGCTGTATAGATATAATCAGGTATACAGTACTGTTACATCTGGGCAGTATATATATGTGTGTGTGTGTGTGTGTGTGTGTGTGTGTGTGTGTGTGTGTGTGTGTGTGTGTGTGTGTGCATGAAGCACACAACACTTTAACCTTTTAACAGTACATGAGCTTCAGGTGTACAATCTTATCACATCTGAGAAATATACATACATGAAATATACAATAATCTTACATGTAAGCAGCATATCAGATATGCAATACTGTCATGTTAGCAGTATAAATGCATGAAATATACAATGCCATCATCTTTCAGTTGCTTATATGAATCAAAACAAATAAAATACTTTATAGTGCCATGTGTGAGCAGTATATATACATTTGACCAGTGTAAAGACATTATACACTACTGACAACAGTGAGAATATTTTTATGTCTGCGTAGGCCGAATGCTAGTGAGGAAAAGAAGTAATGGTTATGAAATAGGTCGTATTTTTCTGCATCATGACAGCTTTTCAAGGGCTGTAAGACCTTAAAGCTAATCCTGAAGAAGAGCACACTTCAGAATGCAGTCAATCAACAGTACGTGGAATCTGGGAAAACACATACATGCATGATTCATGTTCCACTTAACTCATTCTTGATATCTTCTGCAAAAAAATAACTTGCTGAGCACTTAAAAACACTCCAAATAACCAGATAAAATTGTTTCCTGCCATGATCACTTTCTTCAAAGAATAAATTAGTTCAAAGAGCTGAAATGTCATTAGCTGGTGTAGTTCTGCATTCCTTTTACTTCCCGTGAAAGAATGAATTGTCCTTCTAACTCCTTTTTGGTAGCTTGGTGTGAAAACCTTTACTGTTTCCCAGAGCACTAACAGAAATAAGGCAGTAGTGTTATCTGGGCTGTCTGCTGTACATATGTGCAAAGGTAATTCTGCCAGATGAAGTCTGCAGACTTGTCGAATTTCCTGTGTCCCGTTATTAACGTTTCTTCTCATAACTGTTTAAAAAGAGTAAACTGACAGGAAGGAAAACCTAAATTGTACTAGTTGCTTTGATAAATTGCTTTCTTAATTTAAATGCATCCGTTTGTGTTGTTATTCAATATGCGCAGACAGTCTCTAAGGAGCATTTACTTCAATACAGAAGCATTTATTTCCTGTGCTAGAGGGTAGGTGTGCATTCATTTTTATTTCAGTTTTGAGGACATAAATGAAGTGGAGAACGGTAGCCCATTGTCAGACACAACCTAGTTACAGTATATTGAGAAAAATACTAAATTATTATTTATAGTTAACAATGTTCAGCATCATTTAAGCAATGTAGATAAGCAGATATGTATACAAAATACCAGTACATCAGTAAATACTGGACTATCAGTCTGCCATCTGTTACAAGCCTAGCCAATAACCAGAGGTCAGAATCGAACCCTGTACCTTGTATCTTTGAGGTAAATTTTAACTATTATGCCAACCCCACCAATCTACATGGGGTGTTAACAACACTACTACAAGACATAATTGCATTGTTGAAGAAATAAATCCATCCGTTACATTAATTTATATAAGAGGTTTTAGTTAAAAAGAAACTACGGTGTTATAAGGTAAGTTGTCAGTATAGTACAATAACAGTTCATCTACCATCAAATATTATTAAAATAAATGTGAGTCTGATAAGTGTAAGGCAATACGTTTGCCTTCCAGCTAAATACAGGTATTAAACTGAAGTTTTGGGTTCCTAATATACATTGGTGTACGTGTTTTTATTAATAGAAAGTGAATGTGTTTATTGCCTGAAAAAGTTGTTATACACAAGGAAAAGACTGATATAGAGTAGCTCATTTACAAAGCAGAGAGAGAGAGAGACAGACAGACAAGGACATGTAACAACTGACTACATACAATGTGGATTGGCAGGCTTGACAAAATGGTTTAGGTCTTTACCTCACACATAAGTTCAGAAGACTTGTGCTTTGTTATAGGGTATGCTTGTGGTTTCAAGAAGAGACTGTTAGTGTAGTTGTGTTTCACTGCATACTTTCTTGTGTGTTGTCCCAGAAAGCCTGCGTTCTCTTACTTGTTAGCGATGGTGTTTTGCAAAAGATTGACTATATCTGATAAGAAGTGGTCCATATTCGATAATATGATTACATGTCACAAGCATTAGGACTGCTCACTGTTTGGAACTTCACCTCCATAATGCTGCATGGTTTCCATCTCGCCAATTCTTTGTTGCTACACTCAGAGCTTGGATATAAAAGGATTGCCTCTTCAGAGTTCATCTCAGTGTGTTCTTATTTTGTGCATCTTCTTAGTCACTCCTTGGTGCTCTTTGTTTAATCGCAGTATTCCCTCATGCAATCCCTTTGATTACGCTTCTTTCTCTTTTTTGGTATTCTTGTCTAGTTTCCCTTCTATTCCCTTGATTTCGAGGTACAGGCCCAACACCATGTTCCAGTTCTAGCCTTGACTGTCCCCTGTACTAGCTTCACAGTGTCAATGCCACTGTTTAAGAATTGTACTTTTTATTTCATATTTTAAGAAAATATAGTTACAGGATAGTACGAACATGAACCAGTTGAATGGTCCATTGTAGTTATATATTGTCTATGTCTTCTTTGTTCATTCAGGTTTGGTCTATTGTGTCAGTTGTGTGCTTTTACCTGGCATCTTTTGTATATGTCAAACTTGAATAAAGATAAAATCTAGATAGTTATTTTGTAATGAACTTCTTATATATAATTGTGAAATAATCTGAATGTAAACACCAGCACATTTTCTGTTTGCATTTTAATATAAACTTTTTGATTATTGTTAATGCATTACTTTATTAACCAGAATCTTACAAGTTATAGCATTTTTAGCAACTTATATCAATCCATATGGTAAATGTGGAAAATTCTGGCACTTGCCAGTTTCAGTAAGCAAGAAACCAGTGAACTATCTTGAAAGCTAAACAATGGAGCTAGCTACCAGTGATTTCAGAATCGCAAAAGAGTTGAAGGCACCATGGAGTACCTTTGTGTTTTTATGTACAGTGGCAAGCTCCACCAGTGGAAAGGAAGCGCCAGTCCCAACACCTCCACTGCCTATGAATTAAGGAGTTCTTGTACCTCTGCAGGAATCCTCTAATGTACTTCTGTTAATCAAAGTTTCCTGCTTGCTGTAAAAAGAGAAAATGTGTATGTCTGCGTCTGTCTGTGTATACTAAGGATTCTAATGGGAATACTTTTGTCTGTCTATATTTTGTCTGTGGCTTAGTCAGTGTGGTGAGAAATAGCATTCTGTAATTACCCTTTTACTGGAATCCTTATGAGAGGTATATTTTTGGTGTCACCATTTATTTGTTGTATTTCATAAATAAGCAAGACAAATTGGCTTACAGGGTTAAGGAGCTGTTAATGACCTGTTTCCTGTAGTTCAGAGGTGCAAGGTTTGATTCCCTTAGCCTCCATTGCCTAATTGTTTGATACTGAGCAAGTCAATTAACCAGACACCACTCCCAGGCCGAGTGTGAAAAAGGTCCATGGAGATCAGTGCTGTACCCTGGACAACAAATAAATAAACCTCAGGCAGGAGTGTGTTAACTCATTGTTCACCATCACAGACACTTAAAGGGGCAAAGACTCCTTTACTGGAGGTAAGGAATATTCCAGAGTGTAATTTATGGTTGCAAATGGAGTTGAATTTATAACAAAAGCATCAAGACCGGCCCTTTGGGTTTTAAAATTAGGTAAGTTAACATAAAAACAAAGCAAAGAAAATTGATTAAATGTGTTTGTAACATGAAATCAGACTCAATTAGCTGGTTGCTAATGGAAAATAAAAAGAAAGGGTAAGAAAAACATGTCACATGAAATTCTGTCACTAGTGAAAATGAAGGACAGGTTATGTATAAAAGGATATTTGCCTTTCCACACGAGGAAGTATAAATATCAGTGGCTGGCTGAACTTAAAACTTAAAAAATAAATGTGAGTAAATAGCTGATTAAGGTACATGTGGCAGGGGGGAACAGCCCATTGTTTAGACATGAATGAAAATGCTGTACTTATAAAAGTCAGAAATGAACGCTGGAAAAAGAAAAACAAAAAGGGCAGTGGTGGATACCGAAATGGTGAAAATTAACAGCAGGTGCATGTCCTGACAGGTATCCAGTCTAAGTCTGAGAACTTTTGTGTCATCTGCCCATTGTGCACCCTATTTCCATATACATGCACAACTTTGTTTTGAACACCAGTCCTGCTTCTCCATCACACACTTGTGCATATATACAATAGTTCCAGTGGCTTCCTGTGAAAATTACATGGCAGTCCTTTGCTGTTCTTCCTTTCAATAGTATTTCCAAGCATCTTTTTTAGAATTTCCCAACTGTATCTGTGAAAAATTCATAGTGTTACTCCTGGTCTTTAGGGTGCTGCCTGCTTTGACAGATTATATTAAACTCTGTTAGTTTATAATGTAAGCTGGAAAACCACAGCCACATAGCCATTCTTCCTGTCTGTTTACATTTAGACCTTGTAAAGTTTCCGTCTGCTTCTACCCCTGTGTTATGCCATTCACCTCTATAACACCATCTTCTTCTTTTCCTTCGCAAGTGCTCTGTCAGCTGTAAGGGAATTTGCATAATCTAATGTGAAGATTCTACATATCTCAGGCAAAGTTCATATAAAACGTTATAATTCTACAATATCTTTTATCTTGACCACTTTATGAACTTTTTGTGTTTGTTTTTAGAACTTGATAAGTACATCTTTTTTAATATGGTTTATTTTAACAAACTGTCCAAGTTCTTTCTTTGCAATGAATGGAAAGCTGCAGCTTTCAGTCACCAAGGTCAGTTTTCATCAAACCATCCAAAGCTTGTATAAACTGGTCATGTGCTAGAAATACACTGCAGGTTGATCTGCGTTAGCTGAAGCCCTGAATCAAGGTCTCACTGTTTACAGAAAACAGATGTTTATATAGCAAGATCTTCACACACTGGCAAGGCTGAACATGCAACAGAAAACAAAATCACAGCAGAACTATTATGCAGATAGATATTCTTCATGTTTCACTGTTGCAGTCATCACACTTGGGATATCTGCCTGCAGGTAGCCCTCACTCGGCCTGAATACCAGAGTCTTGGGATTTCTGCATCTGATGCTGTCTCTTCTTCCATGACGTCAGGTCGTCAAGGGTATAAAACAGGCAGCTGACGCCATTACATCAGTCTTTCTTGCCAAGAAGGAGCCCGAAGCAGAAGCAGTTCGCAAGTGCCAGTTGGCCACTACCTGAAATTTTCATTTTTCGAGTTTCAAACCTGTTTGAAATTAGTTTCAAAGCTTCTAAAGCTAAGTACCCCATTGGGGATTCTTTTTTTCTTGCTCTAACTGATGTCAGAAGAAGTTAACAATTGTCTTGCCTGTGGAAAGCAAATACCTCCTTTTCATTCTTACTGCGTCACCTGTTTAGGCCCAGACCACAACGTTCCTCGCTGTCGGTTTTGTACCTTGTTTAACACCCGAACCATTCATTGTCTGGCTATTTTTGTATCTAAATTCTTTCGCTCTCGTTCTCTGTATTCCAAAATGGTTTCGGTAAGCCATCCAACTACCGATCTTCTGAAAATGCGCAAAGATAAAGACAGAGACAGAACGCATAGGTCATAAATTCCCGACGACGCTTCCATTAAGCTAGTCACCAGTCCAACGGTACTCAGTGAGGTGCCTTTGCAGCCCCTGATGCCCACTTCTACAGATTTGCAGGCCTCTGCTGAGACCCATTTGGAGTCTGGTATGCCGCAAGATGCTTCTTCGACTATGGAACCTACTGATGTCTCTACCTTGGATGGGTCCGGAGCCACTGTGCAGGCACCGGCTTCAGAGTTTGCATTCTGACCTACTGATAATCTCATTAAACCAACAACTTTATTTTTAGGTAAAACAACCTAGTTTCTCAGGCCCAGAGTACGAAGTATGCCTAGAAAAGCGAAACCAAAGTGTATGTTCAAGCTCACATGCCTCAAAAACAAATGCTTAGAATGGCTGAAGGCCTTAGAACCCTAATTAGGGGAAGCCAGCCTTCGCCTGCTAAGAGACCAAGAATTGAGTTTCTTTCTGATTCTACAGACCATGAGTCCGATGACTTTGATCCTTAAGATTACCAGGACATACCCTTATCTACCTTTGAGGATTCAGATGCAGAGGAATCCATTCCCTCTGCCTCCCCTCCAGAGGATTTTTCTTTTGGTGAAACCTGGCATATTTTAAGAGAGCATTTCCACTGGGAATGCCAGGCTTATCCTAAATCCAAAAAGAGACTCAGAGAATGTTTAGAGTTGCCTCAGCACAGGCCCCTAGCTATACCCCCTGTACTGGATGTTGTAGATGATATCTTCATGGAATCTGGTCTTACTCCAGACACTTTACCACCGGCCCCTAGAAACTCTGACAGGTACTACAGAGTACCTGATTCTCACAAATTTCTCTTCAAGAATCCTACTGCGGATCCAGAGACCATTTTTCAGGGGCCTAAAGGTATTAAGGCTACTACAGCCAAAAACCCTACTCCTTCAGACAGGGATTCCAGAGCTTTAGACAGATGGGGTAAGAAGGTATATACCTCTGCAACTCTAGCCATCAGGGCATTGAATTGCCAGTTTCATATGTTGAAGTACCAGCAACATGTTATGGAACAAAGGAACAAATTAAACAAAAATGATGTTACTTCCAGATTGTGCAGAAAATAAAGATTTACAAGAGTTAATGCATTCTGCAAACCAAGTTAGTAAGCATACTTTGCAGTGTGGCTTTGATGCCCTAGAAGCATCTTGCAGGGCTGCAGTCACTGGATCTGTACTGAGAAGCCATACTTGTCTGAAGGAACAAACCTTGCCAGACCATGTGAAATCAAAATTACTAGACACTCTTTTAAATCAGGACCATCTGTTTGGTACCGAAGCAGAAGAGGTTCTTAAAAAGATGGAAGAAAAAGGTAAATCTATGCAAACTGTTAATTCCTACAAGTGGAGCCACTTAGGTTCAGGCATTGGCCTACAAAAAAACTGGTCCTTTCCAGCCTCTTCCAGGCCTTCTCAGTCCAAACCCAGGGGAACCGGACCACCAAAACTACAGTCTGAAGGTATGCAGAGATCTAAACAATGGAGTGCTCCCACCTCAAAAACAGGGAGTGGCAAGCCACCCCCTTATGGTAAAAGTTCACAATGACTTGTCAATTATCCTTCCCAGCCCTTCCCATC
This sequence comes from Protopterus annectens, assembly GCF_019279795.1. NCBI lineage: Eukaryota > Metazoa > Chordata > Ceratodontiformes > Protopteridae > Protopterus > Protopterus annectens. The sequence continues at coordinate 571,269,016 of NC_056733.1, read as the reverse complement.
TACTTGCGCACCTAGTAGGAAAATTTGCCCTTCGTGCCAAAAACTGGATGTCCATTACTCAAGACTGATGGGTTCCAAACATTGTATCCCAGGGGTACAGATTCTACTTCCATTCCCTGCCAACCCAAAATGGGTTTCCAGACCATCCTCCAAACCAGTGGGCTGAGGCTCAAAAGTAAGTACATTCCCTGCTCAATATCATGGCCATTCATCCTGTTCTCGTAGAGCAAAAGGGACAGGGTTTCTACTCCAGACTGTTCCTGGTGCCCAGAAAATAGGGTTCTTGGCACCCAATCCTGGATCTATGTATTCTCAACACCTTTCTGGTAGTCTGAAAATTCAAAATGCTAACCCAACAACAGCTTCTTCCTATGCTAGCCAAGGATGCCTGGCTAGTCACCCTAGACTAAAAGAAGCCTATCTGCACATCCTCATAAGGGAGTATTGCAGGAAATATCTCTGCTTCAGTGCAGGCTCTATGCACTATCAGTTCTTTGCACTTCCCTTTGGCTTATCTACTGCGCCCAGAGTATTCACAAAGTGCCTGGCTCCAGCCATTGCATACTGCAGGTAGAGAAATATCCAAATTTTCCCATACTTGGACGATTGCCTGATTCAGGCAGACAGTCCAGAATTACTACTTCAATACCTGGCATTTGTAAAATGCCTCCTCACTTCATTAGGGTACACCATCAACGAAAAGAAGTCATAACTGGTGCCCAGTCAAAAAAATTGTATTCCTGGGAGCAAGCTTGAACACAACTTCCCAGATGACATTTCTCTCTCCAGAAAAACGGGTCTATTTGACCAACTACTTCAAAGAAATGGCCACTAAAACCCAGCTATCTGCTAGGAAAATACTGCAAGCCCTAGGGTTCATGGCCTCATGTATTCTGCTAATTCCATATGCAAGAATGAACATGAGGAAACTTCAATGGTACTTAAAAAGTCTTTGGTGCCATCATTCTCAGGACCTGGAAACAGTCATTCCGATCATTCCTTGTCTAAGAGCAGAGTTACTGTGGTGGGCAGAAGCATGCAACCACAACAAAGGACTGCCTTTCACTCAACCTCTCGATGTCCAAATCCTGACTACGGACTCTTCAGACTATGCATGGGGGGCTCACATGGCAGGAAAATGCATTCAGGGAAAGTGGAGCCCAGGACAAATTCTCCTGCACATCAATCAAAAAGAGATGTTAGCTGTACAGTATGCTCTGACAGCCTTCAAATACCTAATCCTTCCAGGACAGCTGCTGATAAAAACAGACACCACCACAGTTATGTTGTACATGAACAAGCAGGGGGGAACCCATTCTTACCCACTCTGCAGGTTAGCCATGGCCCTGTGGGACACAGCCTTGAGCAATCAAGTGCATCTGCAAGCTCAGTTCCTGCCAGGCAAACAGAATTCATTGGCAGATGACTTGAGCAGAAATCTCCTGGACCCATACAAGTGGAAATTGGAGCCCAACACCTTCAACCTTCTAATCCACAGATGGAGAACACCAGAGATGGACCTCTTTGCCTCCTCTGAGAACCACCAGTTGAGCAAGTTCTGCACCAGGAACCCTCACAGCAGGGCCTGGAAGGTGCATGTCTTATCCTTCAAATGGGAAAACCTCTCAATTTATGCCTTTCCCCCCTGCCCCTCCTCTCAAAGGTACTACTCAAAATCAGACAGGACAGCCCAAGGGCAATTCTTATTGCCCCAGATTAGCCACGCAGCACTAGTCTGTTACGCAGTCTGACAATAGTGCCACCCTGGCACCTTCATCAGACACTTTCCCTGCTGTCTCAGCAGGAGGGACAGATTTTTGCATCCACAGCTGCAAACCCTAAACCTTGCAGCCTGGCTTATCCCCTGAATATTCCACCAGCAACCCTCAGCAAGCAAGTGCTGGATGTCATTCTTGAGGCCAGAAGGCCTAGTACTAGAAAATCCTATGCTGAGAAGTGGAAACGGTATTGTTCTTGGAGTCAGTCTCAAGGAAAGGACACAGTTGTGCCCTCCTTGCCTCAAATCCTTGATTACCTAGCAGAGCTACTGCACAGAGGCCTATCCTTCTCCTCCATTAAGGTTCATGCCTCTGTCATCTCAGCTCATTATAATACTCAGCCACCTCTATTGTCTCACCCTCTCATCAAGCAGTTTCTGAGAAGAGCTAACAACTTAAGGCCCCCCTAGGAGAGCACCCATCCCTGCCAGGGACCTTAACTTTGTACTGGAAAAGCTCACGCTGCTCCCCCCTTTTGAACTTGTATCTTCAGCAGAGTTAAAATTCCTTTCTTGGAAAATAGCCTTGCTTTTAGCCATAACCTCAGCTAGAAGAGTGTCTGAGTTACAGGCACTAATGGCTGTGGAATCCTTCATTATTTTCCATGCTGACAGGGTTTCCCTCAGGACTAACCCGTTCTTTATGCCTAAGGTGGTCTCCAGTGTGGCTCTAAACCAAGCCATCCATTTGCCAACCTTCTTCCTTAATCCTCAAAATAAACGGGAAAGGATCCTGCACTCCTTGGATGTGCATAGACTGATCAGGTTCTACCTTGACAGGACTAAACCTTTCAGAAAGTCTGACCAACTGCTAGTCAGCTTTGCTACAGGGGCAGAGGGCAAGGCCATTTCAAAGTAAACCATTTCCAAATGGATAGCACACTGCATCCATTTCTGCTACAAGCACCATGGAAAACCCTACCCCACAGGGGATCAGAACACATTCCACTAGGGCTACTTCCACCACTGCAGCATTTCTCAGGGGAGTCACTACCAGGGACATTCTGGAAGCTGCAACCTGGAGTTCTGTACACACCTTCACCAAGCATTACCACTTACCTATTTTTTCTAAATCCAGAGCAGGATTTTCTACAGCAGTCTTACAAGGCCTGCTAGCCAGCCCTAACTTCTCTTGAATACCTCCACCCTTCCTCAGCTTTGGGAATCAACCCAAGTGTGATGAGTGCAACAGCGAAACACGAAGAACATAGTACAGTTGTGCACACTTACCATAAATGTAGATGTTCGAGTGTATTCACTGTTGCAGTCCTGGTTTCCCTCCCTCCAGCCCCCTGTTTTTCTCTGTCCTTTCTACCTATCCTCTACATGGCCATTTTTAATGGCAGGGGTATTTACTTTTTACTGGTGGTGTTACACACCATATACTAGCTTCCTATTTGAGGGGCTGCTGACATCTGGGGCAAGAAAAACTGATGTTATGGCGTCGGCTGCCTGTTTTATACCCCTGACGACCTGACGTCATGGAAGAAGGGACAGCATCCGACGCAGAAATCCCAAGACTCTGGTATTTGGGCCAATTGAGGGCTACCTGCAGGCAGATAACCCAAGTGTAATGACTGCAACAGTGAATACACTCGAACATGTACATTTATGGTAAGTGTACACAAGTGTACTTTTTGCAGCTGAGAAGTAGAAAAGGGGACTGCATTTCATTTCACTGATGATGTTGGACAATGACAGATTAGGTTAGGTTGAATTATGTGCTGCTGTTATGAAATATTCAGGCACCTTACAGTAAAAATGTAATCCAAAGTGTAGCATGTGAAGGTGCACTCAATGTAAAAGGGAGAGACTTCAAGGACACTGTCAGTAAGTATTCTATTACCAGCAGAGAGGTGGACTTGTGAACAGCCTCAGTAAGGAAGTTTAACAATTGAAAAGCAGTAAGGGAATTCAAAAACACATGGAACCAACACATGTAAGGTCTGCATATTGGGTGGGAAAATGTAGGGCTGCTGGATAGCCAGGGTCTACTGTTTATTCATAGGTTCATAGGTTTATACGTGTATACTAAGCTAATGACAATCAAAGGGCCCCTATAGATCTAGTTGTGCAACCTAAATGTGACCCACAAATTTGATTTATATAGGGTGTGATTTACTGACCGCCTCTATCTATCAAATGCTTTAGTTAGATATAGATGGGCAGTATGCACCATTTTCCCCTCAGCCATTGCCTTGGTGACCTTTTCAAGGAAGTCCACCAGATTCAGTAAGCATGACCTTCCTCTGACAAAGCCAAACTCTGACGGATCCAGTGTCTGGAGGTCTTCTGTGTCCTTGTTGATAATTTCTATGATAATTCTTTCCATGGTAAATTCAAAACTGATCTACTATTAAAACCGACATCTTTCTTCTCACAATCTAACTAGTGTGATTTATTTATTTATTTATTTATTTTTTGTGCCTGGGGGAAAAGCAGAAATATATGAGCATACTGAAATAAATGGATTCTGTACTAAATACCAATTTATTATAATTTACAGTTATATTTCTATAAGTGACAGTGAAATGGTATGCATGTATGTATGTATGTATTCATTACTTTAGTTATTTATTTATGTATGTATGTATGTATGTATTTATTTCGTTTACCAGGGTAGAACACTGATCAGACATGATCAGTTGTAGGGTCAGTCTAGATTACAAGCTGCAACAAGAACAACTACATTAACAGATGCACAAAATGGAAAAATGAGCAATTACAGAGAGAATGACACCATTTAAGGGTTAAACTGCATCATAGCAAACATTAACATTACAATGCAGAGAACTGGGGAGGGCAGTTGGCATAGTGGTTAAAGTCTTAACCTTACAAATACATGTTACAAGGTTTAATTCTGACTTCTGGTTATTGGCTAGGCTTGTAATAGTCTGCACTCTGATAGCCTAGTATTTACTTGTGAGCCTACCTATAAGAAGTATTGTTGTTACATAATACAACAATAAGCAAATAATAGTGTAAGACAGAGATGAGGTTTATGTTGGGGAATTGTATAATTGTTAAGGTGTTTCTCACAGGTAGAAGGTACAAGGTACAAGGTTTGCTTCTCAGCTTTGAAAGGGAAATTAGGTAGGCTTAAAATGGCCCACAAGGTCAGCTAGCCTAGTACTTACCTATATATACATTTAAAAAACAAAAATGCGTTCAGGAGTCAGGCTGCCAAACTTATTTAACGCGATTTTATTTCCACACAAAAAGCGTTTTCGCTTCTGTCCTTGCAGAAGCTTCCTCAGAATGCAAAAAAAGAGCGCCAACTCTTCAAATTTAAAAACAGTGATAGTGACACCCAAATGATGTCACTTCCTCTCGTCAATGTTAAAAATATAAAAATATGTATATATGTATTTCCTGACCCTATAAGAGTCTAATACAAGATTAACAAACTGAAACAACCAGCTATATATCTAAGCAGCATATAAAATGTAAAAAACAAGTAAAACACTTTTAAAAACCTCGTATTATAGGGAAATCCTTTCATAGAACTGTTGTTAACAAGTTCAATACGAACAAGTTATTAGTACTTAAACGTTGCAGTAGCATAATTTATGCATAGGTTAGACTAATATTAAACCAATAAAATAATCCAAATAGTTCAGAACCAATTCACTTATAAAGGAATGGCAGAAAACGTTTGTTTTAAGTTATGAAGACATAAATTACCTTAGGTAACTCCTATATTTCAGCACAGAAGAGATGTTGCAATTCTCATTTAACCCGGGAACTGAAAAGGCATCCAACAGGATCTGCCATTCAAGTTCCCGAGTTTCTAAAATTAGTGATTGGGGACCACCTCTAATATCCACTGGTATATGGTCAATAGCCATAAAGTGAAAACTGTGTCCAGTATTACTCAATATATGTTTAGATAAAGCATTCTCACTTTTTTTATTTTTTATAGCATAAATATGTTGGTATATACGGTCGCGAAACCTGCGATCCGTTTTCCCAACATAATACGCAGGACAACAGTCACACAAAGCTACATATACTATAGATCTTGTGTTACAATTAACTTTGTGGTTGATAAAATATTTCTTATTCCTAATGGGAAATGAATTCCCTATCCGAAGGTATTTACACCAGTTACAACAACCACAAGGATATGTACCCTTTTGTCTAGAGAAAAAATCAGCAACCTTATTCCTCTGAAGGAGTTCCTTGGAAGTAACCTTAAGGAACTCCTTCAGAGGAATAAGGTTGCTGATTTTTTCTCTAGACAAAAGGGTACATATCCTTGTGGTTGTTGTAACTGGTGTAAATACCTTCGATAGGGAATTCATTTCCATTAGAATAAGAAATATTTTATCAACCACAAAGTTAATTGTAACACAAGATCTATAGTATATGTAGCTTTGTGTGACTGTTGTCCTGCGACATGTTGGGAAAACGGATCGCAGGTTTCGCGACCGTATATACCAACATATTTATGCTATAAAAAACAAAAAAAGTGAGAATGCTTTATCTAAACATATATTGAGTAATACTGGACACAGTTTTCACTTTATGGCTATTGACCATATACCAGTGGATATTAGAGGTGGTCCCCAATCACTAATTTTAGAAACTCGGGAACTTGAATGGCAGATCCTGTTGGATGCCTTTCAGTTCCCGGGTTAAATGAGAATTGCAACATCTCTTCTGTGCTGAAATATAGGAGTTACCTAAGGTAATTTATGTCTTCATAACTTAAAACAAACGTTTTCTGCCATTCCTTTATAAGTGAATTGGTTCTGAACTATTTGGATTATTTTATTGGTTTAATATTAGTCTAACCTATGCATAAATTATGCTACTGCAACGTTTAAGTACTAATAACTTGTTCGTATTGAACTTGTTAACAACAGTTCTATGAAAGGATTTCCCTATAATACGAGGTTTTTAAAAGTGTTTTACTTGTTTTTTACATTTTATATGCTGCTTAGATATATAGCTGGTTGTTTCAGTTTGTTAATCTTGTATTAGACTCTTATAGGGTCAGGAAATACATATATACATATTTTTATATTTTTAACATTGACGAGAGGAAGTGACATAATTTGGGTGTCAATATCACTGTTTTTAAATTTGAAGAGTTGGCGCTCTTTTTTTGCATTCTGAGGAAGCTTCTGCAAGGACAGAAGCGAAAACACTTTTTTGTGTGGAAATAAAATTGCGTTAAATAAGTTTGGCAGCCTGACTCCTGAACGCATTTTTGTTTTTCAATAGTGTTGGTATTTTCTTTGGTTGCTTATATATGCATTTACTTAAGGGATCTTTTGTGGGATATAGAGATATTAGCATAATGAGGTGCAGGACAGATATTTAAAGCAACTGGACATTTGGTTGGATGATATAAGCTCCACTGTGGTACATGCACCTGTTTTGCTCAAACAGAAAATACTTGAGTTGCAGACTGACTTTACAATTGGTGGCTGTTTCTCAGATATTTGGAGGGATTTCCAAAGTTTCATGAGCGGACAGGTGATCTGCTGTGGCGACCCGTAACTGGGAAAAGCCGAAAGAAGAATAAGAGGTGGACAATGGAGGCTAGTATTAGGGTTTGGAATAATGAGCCCAAGTTGGATTGGCTCCTGAGGTCATATAGGTGAAGTTGATGCAGTGAGCCTCATAATGACTGGGGAGGGGGTTCCTAATGGAGTAGTTTATATAGCAGTGAACTTATAAGAAGGTTTGCTGTTCTTATGACTGGTAGCCATTCAGCTTTGGAGAATGTGATGTAGTGCTGTTTTGGACAAGGAGAATTGTTTATGAAGCAGCATATTTTGATGCAGATGGTTTGCAGTGCAGTTTTGTTTTGTGACTGTAGCAAGTAATGTATGACCATGTTGTAGTTCAGCGGTCTCCAAGATTTTTCGCATCATGGACTGGTTTCATGTAAGACAATTTTCCATGAACTGGCCATTGTGCATGCATAAAAATAAAGCATAATAAAGTGTAAAATAAATACAGCTCACCATAACTCAGAATCAGTGAGAGCCCTGAGCTTGTTTCTCTGCAATTAGACAGTCCCATCTAGGGGTGATGGGAGATAATTCACCCGACATGTGTTCCTTATGTCCAGTCTACTCCATAATTTTGTTTTGGTTGCTGTCACTGCAGAAAACCCCACTTCACAAAGACAGGATGTTGGAACCATGGTTTTCAGTGCTTATTCAGACAATTTTCTAGGTTTTATAAGAGCAATATTTAAATCTGTCCCTGTTATTTGTGGCTCTGTCCAGATTTATTGTGCGAGAGGTTGAGAGGTATGGTCGAGAGGTATGAAAACCTAATGGAAACCTTTTTCTGAATATAGCAACTTCCTAAGTTTATAAGAACAATATTTAAAATCTGTCCATATTATTTGTGGCTTAGTCTAGATTTATTGTGCGAGGTTGAGAGGTATGGTCGAGAGGTAGCAAACTTAATGGAAACCTTTTTCTGAATCTAGCAACTTATAAGAGCAGTATTTAAAGTCTGTCCCTGTTATTTGTTGCTCTGTCCAGATTTATTGCGCAAGAGGTTGAGAGGTATGGTCAAGAGGTAGCAAACTTAATGGAAACCTTTTTCTGAATCTAGCAACTTTCTAAGTTCATAAGAGCAATATTTAAAATCTGTCCCTATTGTTTGCGGCTCTCGTCCAAATTTATTGTGCGAGAGGTTGAGAGTTATAGTTGAGAGGTATGCAAACCTCTTAAATGATGCTGCTGCCAGCAGGGATCACTTTCACTCTTTACTCTCTCTCTGTCTGTCTTCCCTATACACACACACACATGCACACACACACACACACACACACACACACACACACACACACACACACACACACACACACACACAGTCTGCTCTGCTTTCATGCATGCATTCACTCATACACACAGACAGAAACATACACACACACACACACACACACACACACACACACACACACACACACACACACACACACACAGTCTGTTCTGCTTTCATGCACGCATTCACTCATACACACAGACAGAAACATGCACACACACACACACACACACACACACACACACACACACACACACACAGACACACACACACACACACATGCACACTTTTTTTCCATTTCATTTATTTTTATTTTACACTTGCTAAACAGCAAAAGTGCTGCTTGGCATGTGTAAAATAATGGCTCGATCAATCTCACTCTTCACTCTGTTATACACACACGTGCACTCTCTTCTGCTTTCACACACACACATTCTGCTTTCATGCATGCATTCACTCACACACGCAGACAGAAACATAAACACATTCACACACACATACACTTTTTTGTTTCACTCCCTGCCTAAAAGTTTCTGCTTGGGCCAGAACTGGTCTATGGCCCAGAGTTTGGGGACCACTGTCCTGGTTGTTCAAAAACTATTCTATGCTTATAGCAACTCTGGCAAACGGAAACAGAAGCTGAGGAAGAGTTTGGTATGTCTGGAAGGTAAGGGGTTGATCTAAGCACATCCCAAGGAATCAGAAGAAAGAGGTGTACATAAAGAAAAGTTTTCAACATATTGAAATTAGCTGCTCTTTATATATTTATTCTATACTTTTAATGGCCAGTGCACACATCTTTTATTTCTGTTTATGTTTGCTGGCTGGGTAGATGTCATTGTCTGTTGACTCTTTTTAGACATGACCCAAGTTCCTGAGGAGCACAGACATTCAGTTGTTTACAACTGAGTATAGTCATATTCATTTAATTATAACTGTGTGTACAGTAAAGAAGTGGTTACAACAGCTATAAAGAACTACACAAAGACGATTTAACAGCTAACAATCCAAGAACTACAGTAATAACCTTTACAGTATTATTAGTATGTTTCCATTATTTGCAGTTGCTGCAACAGTGATAATGTGTTTGCCATTATCCCTGTAACATTTGTAGCTGTATTTATTGATGATGTGATTGCACAGGTTTACTCTTTGAATTCCTTAATTGTTGCTAAAGCTTTAATTTCTTTAGGTAGATTATTCCAGGCTGTGGATTCAGTGCATGAGAAAGCTTTTCTACCTGTTTTATTTTGGTAAGCGGGCCTTAGAGGTATAATATTGTCTTTTCGAATACTTCTCAAGAAATAGGTTTGTTCCTTAAACTACAGTTCTGATCTTAGTGGTAGACAGTATCCTAGTTTTAATACTTTTAAATACTAAGCAGCTAAACAGATAAGATGCCCTGTCTTAACAAGCAACCAGTGGATTTTTTTAATTATGTTACAGTGGTGGAACAGGGAGTCATCTAGAAGAGCACCTCTGAAGATCTTGTTCTCAACAATTTGTATTTTATATATGTAGAATGTACCGAGGGTAAGGGCAGTGCATATTCACATTTACTCACTAGCACATTTTTGATGACTGGTCTCCTGGCTTCAGAAGAAAGTAGAAATATTTTGTAACAGAGTTTGATTTGTAAAATAACTTTGTTATATATTCAGAATGGTGTGTGAGTGACAGTGATGGATCAGAAATATATTCACTAAGTGTGTGTGTGTGTGTGTGTGTGTGTGTGTGTGTGTGTGTGTGTGTGTGTGTGTGTGTGTGTGTGTGTGTGTGTGTGTGTGTGTGTGTGTGTGTGTGTGTGTGTGTGCGTGTGCATGCGCACATGCATCTGTATCTATCAAAATATCTATATCTATCTATATAAATGCGTACATAACATACATACATGTGTATTTAAAATCTCTTCCTATTGTCTATGGCTCTGTGTACATGGGTAGCGATCGTTAAGCATTTAAATTGCATTGAAAGTGAAGCCCAAGAGGTAGTTTAATTACTTAACCAGACATGACATGAGAAATGTAATTGGGTTGTTGGACCTCAAGTCTTAACGTGTAGGACAAAGGCTGTACTAAAAACGTACAGCCTGTGGAACATTGTAGGGAAAAAAAAGAAGGGCTGCACTGCTTTACCATATAAGCTGTCTTGATATCTTCAGTTTTTAACCGATTTCTGCTCAGTGTCTCTGAAGAAGAAATGCCAGTAATTGACTTTTCACATTTGGCACTGCAGTTTAAACTCTTGAGAGAGGGCAATGATTTTCTAGCTGTAACAAGGGCCACTCTAAAAACAAATGTGAATGTCAATAAATAGATATAGATGCATATGCATGATGTTATATGTGCATGTCTGAACTTATCTTAATTTGAAGTGATCGTTAAATGTCAAATTTGTTTACTTTGTATATAATAAAGGCAACTCTCACAAAAACTAGGAATGCAAACATTAGATTTTTTGTTTCTCTAACTGTATCACATTTCTACTGGAGCATTTTGGAATCTGATCAGTATTTAGATTTTTTTTTTCTCATTTTGCAGATAAAATTTAAAACAGTACAGAAAATGACACAGTACGTCTTAAAATGTAAATATACAACAGTCAAGGCAAAAAGGATAAATGGTTCACTCAAAAAAAGAAGTGAATTCAGAAACATGAATGAACCAAAATGGCAGTCAAAAAAACAAGCTTCAAGTAGAGTTAAAATCTGACATGTCTGAAGAATCAATATTTTTGAATACTGTGAAAGCGCTTATGTATTGTTATATTTCCAGATTTTAACTCCACTTGAAACTTGTTTTTTGACTGCCACTTTGTTTTCATTCACTCTTATGAGTTTTTGGAAGTCTTAAACATACATAAAAACTAAGCCACAGTTATCCCACTCCACAAAGGGGAGCCACCACGGACCCCAGGAACTACCGCCCCATTAGCTTGACGAGCATGGTCTGCAAGGCTATGGAGCGTATCATCATGGAACTTATAAACAATGACATTGGTAATCTCCAAACTCTGGACCCTACCCAGTTCAGGTTTATAAAAGGCAGATCATGTCTCCTAAACCTGATAGATGTCTTTGAAGCAGTCACCAAAGCTGTAGATGAGGGTAAGGTGGTACACACAGCCTATCTAGATCTTGCCAAGGCTTTCGACACCATCCCCCACTCTGGAATTATAGACAAACTCACTAAACTAGGTATAAATCCCTATGTCACAAGATGGGTTGCCAACTGGTCCACTGACCGAACCCACACTATGAAAGTAGCAGACTCTAAATCCAACTTCAGACCAATTATAAGTGGAGTACCACAGGGTTCAGTCCTAGGTCCTCTCCTGTTTGGTATCTACTTCTCTGAAATACAGGCTAAGACAGAAGGTCTTTGGCTAACAAAGTTTGTGGATGACTGCAAACTAGGAGCCATAATCAAATCTCCTAACGATGTGGACATCCTACAAAAGGGCTTCACTGAGACAGATGCCTGGGGTCAAAGCCATGGCCTCAAGCTCAATGCCAAAAAGTGCATTGTCACCCCTTTTGGTAAAAACTCTGTACCCATGAACTACCACATAGGCGGTAGTCTACTTAACACCGAAAGTGTGATAAGAGACCTTGGGACACAGGTGGACAGTAGTCTCTCCTTTGATAATCACATCGCCACAGTAGTCAGGAAATCCTTCTATGTGGCACACCTCATCACAAAAGCTTTCTCATCCAGGAGAAAAGAGGTCATTGTTCCCCTCTACTCATCACTCATTAGACCCATTATAGAGTACAACGCCCCTTATGGTATGTACCTCACAAGACATCTACAACAACTAGAAAGGCCACAGAAATACCTCACAAAGAGGATTACCAGCAGATGCCCTACGCAGACCATCTCAAACAACTCCAGCTTTACTCTGTCACATATCACCTACTCAGAGGCGATCTCTGCCTAACATACAAAGCTATGTCAAACCCAGAGCTGTTGGACATGCTCCATGTAAAGAAATCCCAATCCCTCTGAGCTACACGCTCTAGGGACCTAAATCTTGTAACCACAATAAACAGAACATGCTGGCGGGATAGATTCCTATCTCAGAGACTTCCCATACTCTGGAACAAACTACCTATCTATATCAAACAAAGCTCCTCATTAGCACTCTTCAAGAAAAATCTTGATGATTGGATGGGAGATAGGAAATTCACCCTGGGATCACTTCTGTGGCTCTGCTTGACAGGGGCACAGGAAAATAATTTTCTTGGGTGGCAAAAGCCAGGGTACCATTTGGCTAGGCTTATATAGGCCCTAGGGCCAATAGCCTAGTACCTACCCATGAACCTATAAATTGACATTGTCACAGAATTTAAAATGATTTCAAGCAGTTAGAGGAAAAAGACAGATATGTTAATGCTGTAAAGCAAGTCTGAACTTGAGATGTTTGTGAACGTACAGTGGATATAAAAAGTGTACACACCCCTTTTAAAATGCCAGGTTTTTGTGATATAAAAAATAAGACCACAGTAAATCATTTCAAAACTTTTCCCACCTTTAATGTGACCTGTAACCTGCCAATTCAATTGAAAAACAAGCAAATCTGTTAGGGGAAAAAGTATAAAAAATAAAAAACATACAATAAGCTGGTTGCGTAAGTCTGCACACCCTTAAACTAATACTTTGTTGAAGCACCTTTTGATTTAATTACAACATTGTCTTCTTGAATAGAAGTCTATCAGCATGGCACATCTTGACTTGGCAATATTTGCCCACTCTTCCTTGCAAGATTGCAAGGGCATCTCTTGTGTACAGCCCTCTTCAGGTCACCTCACAGATATTCTACTGGATTTAGGTCTGGGCTCTGGTTGGGCCATTCTAAAGCTTTAATTTTCTTCTGGTGAAGCCATTCTTTTGTTGATTTGGATGTATGCTTGGGGTCATTGTCGTGTTAAAAGGGGAAATTCTTCTTCATCTTCAGCTTTCTAGCAGATGCCCGAAGGTTTTGGGCCAAAAGTGACTGGTATTTGGAACTGTTCATAATTTCCTCCACCTTGACTAAAGCCCCAGTTCCAGTTGAAGAAAAGGAACCCCAAAGCATGATACTGTCACCACCATGCTTTACAATGGGGATGGTGTTCTTTTGGTGATGCAAAGTATTTTTGCGCCAAACGTACCTTTTGGAATTGTGACCAGAAAGTTCAACCTTGGTCTCATCAGACCATAACATATTTTCCCACATGCTTTTGGAAGACTTGATGTATTGTTTTGCAAATTTTATCTGGGCCTGGATGTTTTTCTGTGTAAGAAAATGCTTCCGTCGTGCAACCCTACCCCATAGTCCAGACAGATGGAGAATACAGAAGATTTTTGTCACATGTAGTACACAACCAGGACTTACCAAAAATTCCTGCAGCTCCTTCAGTGTTGCTGTAGGTCTCTTGGCAGCCTCCCTGACCAGTTTCATCTTGTCTTTTCATCAATTTTGGAGGGACATCCAGTTCTTTGCAACATCACTGTTGTCCCATATTTTCTCCACTTTTTGATAACTGTCTTCACTGTTTTCCATGGTATATCCAGCGCTGTGGAAATTTTTTTGTACCCTTCTCCTGACTGATACCTTTCAACAATGAGATCTTTCTGATGCTTTCTAAGCTCTTTGGGAACCATGGGCTTTTGCTATAGCTGGCAACTGAGTAAATGTCAGGAAAATCCTACTAGGACAGCTGAACTTTATTTGGGGTTAATCAGAGTCTCTTTAATTGATGGCAGGTGTGTACCCAAGAAGACTGAATGCTGTAATCAAATAAAAAGGTGCTTCAGCAAAGTATTAGTTTAAGGGTGTGCACGCTTATGCAACCAGCTTATTGTACTTTTTTTTTTATATTTTTTCCCTAACACATTTTTGTTTTTCAATTGAATTGTACAGGTTATAGGTCACATTCAAGGTGGGAAAAGTTTTGAAATTATTTATTGTGGTCTCATTTTTTATATCACAAAAAAACTGGCATTTTAACAGGGATGTGTACACTTTTTATATATATTATATATTTTTTATAGATGATTATTTAACAAAAGTTGACCTGTTGTATTTCTCCTAAAGGGTAGATAGCCCTTTTTCCATATTATATCATACTTAACATTACTTAGTCCCATGGTAACTAGCATTTGAGTGGGACTACAAATCCCATAATTCATAACAGCTGGCTTCATTATGAGGCTTTGCAGGTCCCACTTGTCAGATATGTATTTTGTAACTCTTATGAGCTATGATTAGAGATTTGGTGTCTCCACTCTTATCCCTTAGCTAAGTAAAGTACTTTAGTAGCTAGGTAAATCCCTTGTAAGACAGTGGAATCTGCAGACAAATTTATAGGTCATTTGAAGACAAAAACAGCAGATCTTAGGTTGCTCAGCTCGACCACTTGTTAAAAAAGTGGTCCAAAGGTCTACTTGGTAATAATTAAACTAGTGTAAAGCATTTTGTTATACTACAAAGGAAAACAGTATTTCTTCTTCTCAAAGAGCAAACTGCTTGAGTGGGCATTATAGCCTTTGGAAAGAAACCTTTTTCCATTTAAAAATGCTTTACTATACATTAGGTGAAGACTGTTCAATCACAAGACCTGTGGATGGAAATATATTTCAGTTTGTTTAACTTGTATAGGAAGACTTTTCTTCCCTTCTCAGGTTCTGTACAGTAATAGTTCTGGTTGATCGGCAGTCACATGTTTTTATATCATGCGAAATCCTAGCTAGAAAATGGATTCTGCCACTTTATTGTGAGTTGCATTAACGAGCGATACCTAGTGCATTAAGTGAAAACACCGTTTTAGACAGTAATAGAGGAAAATTGGTTTTGAAACAGAATAAAAGTCTCTTTCAGAGAAAATCATGTCTTGTAGGATACGTTTGCTGAGAGTAAAATAGTGAATAATGAAAGGTGCTTACATGATTGTCTTTCATTTGCAGAGAAGCCGAGACAGATGGAGGCTCAGACTAAAGCAGAGAAGATTAGAAAAAATTGCTCAGTAACAAGGAGCTTGTTGTGAAATTAGTATCTTACAAAAGTAGCAAGAAAAGCTTTTAAAGCCTGAATAGTCAGTAATTGGAAGAAAGCAGTTGTTTTTAACATATCAAGACACCTGCTTCATGATTAAAAAACTTTTTTTTCTTGCCATGAAAGTACAGTGTGTATATTCAGCACTTTGTACTTGAGTCTGCTAAAAGTGCATATGAAGCTTCAACATTAACTCCTGCAGAAAAGACGTTTAATTGCACGATGTATTTGTGACTTCTTTTATAAACATACTATGCTTGCTACCACCTACAATACCTCTTCGTTTCTCGGGGTCTGCACATGGAGGTGGGTTTATAGTTGCATCACTGAAGCCATTTTCGCCTTGAATGTTTTACATTTATTTTTAAGACTAGTGATTTGGTTTACTTATAACTAATTCAGGTCACAAGATCTTGAAAACTACCATTGTACAACCAGGGACTCAAGGATCTTGTAGATTGAGTAGGCTGTCACTCGCACTTGAATTTGAAGTCGAGTCCAGGCAAGCAGCTTCCCCAGCTTACCTGCGTAAATTATTTGGGTGTGAGTGAGGTAAGTGTGACAACCATAGTGAGGAAGTTGGAGGGGCTTGGAGTGTAGATTAGGGCACAAGTTAGGAAGGGAGTTTTAGGTTTAGGGAGTGGGATGGGGAGTTTAGGTTTAGAGAGCAAGACAGGAGTCTTTGGGTTAGGATGTGGGACAGAGCTTTAGGGATAAGGAGTGAGAAGGGAGTCTTGGGGTTAGTGAGTGATAAATAAGCCTTAGGGTTAAGGAGCTGGAAGGGAGTTTTAGGGTCAGGGAGTGGAAAGGAAATTTTAGGGTTAGGAAATGCGAAGGCAGTTTTACGCTTAGGAAATGGGAAAGGAGTTTTGGGGCTAGAATTAGGATTCTCGTAGAGCTATACAGTCTTGGGGGATATGGTGTATAGAGTGTTTTCTGACAGCCAGGTAGTTAAGGGAGATCAAGTTAGTGGGAGTTCAAGCGCTTGCCTTTTCCAGCATGTGACAGCAAGCAAGAAATTGTGGAGTGAGCATATAGCATCAAAGCACTTGTACTAGATACAGCTAATTCTAGTTGTATTGATGGAACTGTATTTGTGGGTACCATACCGTTTATCGTCTATTACCTATCCCTACACAAATACATGCATGCATACATACATGTATGTGTGTGTATACATATATATATATATATATATATGTATATATACATATATATATATATATATATATATATATATATATATATATATATATATACACATACACACACACACACACACACACACACACACACACACACACACACACACACAAACACAGGCAGAAATACTTTCTAGAAAACATTTAAAAAAAAGATTATAATGTTCAGTAATAATGTATATCAGCCTTAGTCTTTGCATTCTACTTTACAGTACTTGCTGTACTACAAATCCATGATGGCACTTCCATTAAAACCCTTCTGGAACGCATTTCTGTTTTCTCCCAATCTAATGTCATAATTCTTTGTTGTGAAATCACAGTGTGATGTTTTAACAGTAAGTGTGATATCACACTAGCTGGATTCTCATGTTATTAGGTGACAATATAACTCACATGGAGTATATATATTGTGTAAATCCATATCAACTCATATTCAGTAATTTGAAATGCAATTTGTTGTTGGTAAGATAAGATGAACTCTGTTTTAATATGAATTTTTATACCCTGTTCTCTAAAATCCTTTAGAACTTATGACAAGTAAAGACAGGCATATCTTCAGAAGTTTGGATAGGTGGCCAGAAGTGTGAATAATGTTGTCTCAAGAGAGTAGGAAAATCTTGTTAAAATGTATCCATAGTAACTAATGACAGAACATATTAAAAAGTTAACGTAAGCCTAGACTAAGAATCTTGTTTTATTTATTTATATCATCCTTCAGGATTATGAAAAATGTAAAAATCAGCCCAGTATTATTCCATCAGAGATCTCAAAATATTTCTGTTGTAATATTTTTGCTACCTCATGGGAATTCAGCAAACAGGCTAACTTTGCACCCATCCTTAGTTGTAAGCTACCTGTTAGACTAAGGTGAATCTGTAGTCACATCTCAGGTAACAGTAGTAATGCTACAGCAAAGTGCTGTAGAAGCAGTCAGGTAGACAAGCAGCATCATGCAGCTGTATTTCCAGGGAATTGATGGAAGCAGTTTTTCTGTAGTGTCTGGGATAATGGGCCAGGACAGAGTAAATTCCTGAGCAAGCATAGCTCTCCATTCTGTATTGAAAGTCTTAATTCTAGCAGAATTTTGTTTTAACACAAATGTTTTTTTTTTTGTTTTACAGTTGTGTAAGTTTTTTTTCTTTTAATAAAACTAACATTCTGATCCCACTCCTATAAGGCATTGGCTGCAGTGTGCTAGCGTTGTTCATAGGTTCATAGGTTAGTACTAGGCTAACTGCCCTTGCAAGCCATTGTAAGCCTAGCCAATTATCCCTTGTGAGGATCAAACCCTGCACCTTGTCTTTGTAAGGTAAACACTTTAACCACTAGGCCACCCTCCCAACCAAATGATGGTTTATATGCTACCTACAAGACAAGACCCAAGCTTCTAATTGATTAAACTGTTTTACCATGAAATCCAGTATAGATGATCCCCAAAGGCTTCCAATTTACCATTTTTTTTTCAAACAAACTTGTATCAGCATACTGAAGGCCTATTTCAATATGATAAAGGCTCTATTGTCCTGTGCATTGCCAGTAGCATGCACTCCTTTAGTTCACAGGTACGGCATTCCAAAAAGTGCCTGTTTCAGGAAACTACAGTTCACCTGTTGCCCAAACCTTTCTATAATTGTAGTGCTGTTGGAAATCTTAACACAACCATCCTAAATAACATGGAATCTGGTTACTGCAAGATATCCAAATTTGCCTCCCAACCTGGAACAGAAACCTGTATCAATGACACACTCAGCAATTTGAAATGGATGCCATTTGATAAAAAACTAAAATATAATCACCTCATTTTCACCCACAAAGTGCTGCACATCAACTGCTGTTCACCACTCCTCCAGTTCACTACTTCAGTGATATACCATCAACACAGCTTCTAGGTCCACCAGAAAACATCTGCTACAGTGCCTTAAGACCAGCAACAAGACTGGGAAACAGATGTTCTTCATATTTCACTGTTGCAGTCATCACCTGTGAGTTATCCCTGCTGTGGTAGCCCTCGGCCTGCCCGAATACCAGAGTCAATGTTTTTCTGCGTCAGCTGCTGTCCTTGCTGGCTGATGTCAGGGCTTCAGTGCTATAAAGGAAGGCAACCAATGCCATTACATCAGTCTTTCTTGCCATGGAGCCCATAGTAGAAGCAGTTCGCAACTGTGCTGGTCGGTCGCTATCATTGTTTGAATTACAGCTGAAAATGTCTAAAGCTAAGTACCCCATTGGGGATCCTTTTTTCTTGCACTAACCAATGTCCATGCAGACAGGGTATCCCTAAGGACTGATCCATCCTTTTATGCCCAAGTTGGTAATTAATGTGACTCTCAACCAGGCCATACATCTACCCACCTTCTTTTCTAACCCTCAAAACAAGGGGGTAAGAATTCTGCACTCACTAGACATGCACAGACAGCTCAGATACTATCTGGACCGTACTAAACCCTTCAGGAAAATGGACCATCTACTTGTCAGCTTTGCCCCATTGCCCCAGGGGCAGAGGGGAAGCCCATTTTCAAGCAAACCATTTCCAAATGGATATCACACTGTATCAATTTCTGCTACAGGTTGCATGGGAACCCCCCCCCAAGTCTATTCAAACCCATCCCACTAGTGCAGCCTCCACTTCCACAGCATTTCTCAGAGAAGTTCCCACCAGGGATATCCTGGAAGCTGCCACCCGGACTTCTGTGCATACCTTTACCACCTACCTCTATTTTCTAAGGCTAGGGCAGAGTTTGCCTCTGCAGTTCTGCAGGGCATGCTGACCCATTCCTAAGTCTCTTACTAATCCTACCACTCCTATCTTCAGCTTTGGGAATCCTCCCACGGGTGATGACTGCAACAGTGAAACATGAAGAACATAGTACAGTTGTGTACACTTACCATAAATGTAGATGTTCGAGTGTATTCACTGTTGCAGTCCTGGTTTCCCACCCTCCTTCCCCCTTATATCTTCTTTCTTTAGGGAGACATAAGTTTCTAACGATGGCTTTTAGCCCCCAGGACCACTTTACCATATTTACTTGGGCCTCTGACTGGTTAGGGCAAGAAAAACTGATGTAATGGCATTGGCTGCCTTCCTTTATAGCACTGACATCCTGACGTCAGCCAGCAAGCAACGGCAGCCGATGCAGAAAAACATTGACTCTGGTATTCAGGACGGCCGAGGGATAACACAGCAGGGATAACCCACAGGTTTGACTGCAACAGTGAATACACTGGAACATCTACATTTACGGTAAGTGTACACAACTGTACTTTCCACATTACCTTTCTCTACTGACTGGAACTGTATTCCAGTTAATCTGCATCATCTTATTGGTCCTTTAAGAATACTGCCGCAGCCCCCCCCCCCCCCCCAGGACATCATGCTTGTTTGCCCCAAATGTGAAATAATTTATTTAGTTATATCTACCAGTCTTAAAACTGCTACAAAAAACAAATATGACAAAAGCTATACCTCTTAGCTATAACACATGCTGATGTTTTCCTCTCATTTTATTTGCTCTTCTTGCAGTCTTTACCCCTGTCTCTACTTCTCCTCCTCTGTGTACTATACTCACATTTTACTTTCCATAATTATTTCTCTAGAGCAGCATCATATTCTGACTATGTACACCTGAATTTGTAGTATAACTATATTTTACTTCTGTGTTTTTGAGCGTGTTACACTAATTCATGCTTAATTTAGCTAGCTAATTATTGTTTGCTTATCTGTAATGTTAATTTAACAGTTACTATTACTAAGCTTAATTTTAAAATCAGTATTATCACTACTGTGCTCCATATTATTATTGTAAATTGCAAGCTAGTATTTTTACATCTTTATTACTACTTCTGGCTTTAACCGTAACTTGTTTGTATTTGCAGGTGTTTCTCTTTCATGTTTCATCACACTGTGTTATGACTTGTTATGCTACAGTAAAAGTTGATATTTGTTTCTTTTTCCTAGGTCCTCTCTGAGAATAAACTCTGCTCAGTAGAGCTATCCCAATCAACAAATAAATGCAACACACACACACACACACACACACACACACACACACACACACACACACACACACACACACACATACACACACACACACACACACACACACACACACACACACACACACACACACACAGATATATTCAATTCAGCATGTCCGGGGACTGCCACATCCACGAAGCTATACTTTGTACTCCATAAGGTGCCTGAACCACATCTGCATTCTCAGTCTATCATCTTGATCACTACTTAGAGCTTATAACTGTAGATGAGGATGGAGGTATAAACTGGCCTGTAAATCAAGGGCTTTCTTCTGTGACTTTTCACTACCAGTCTGGTACAACACCAGCAGTACTGCTGCCATGGCACCCCCTGCTGGTCAGTCATTGTCATGATCACCACTATCTTCACTTGTGAACAAGACCCAAGATACTCCTCCCCCAGAGGTAGCTGCTTCCCTGTCACCTGCATAGGGCACTCTTTTCTTTTTGTAGAGATAGCTGTGACTTCTGATTTAGAGGTACTAATTTTCATTCCAGCCACTATGCACTTATCAGTAAGTCACTCCACTTCATGTTTGCAGTTGACCAGTCTCATGAAGCTAAAATGACTTCATCACTTACAACAGTCAATGTCAACACTACCATGGAAATTTAGACTAGTGAGATATCACTGGAAACCTCAAGCAGTCCCTACCTTCTGCTTACAGGGCTTCTTTGTGATGGGATAGCCAACCAACAATAAGTGTGATACTGATGGGGATAAAAGTACAGCCACTTTGATGAGAGATAGATGGTGGGACAGGCATGAACATGTATATAATTTAAATAACAAGTAGTGATGTGCAGGTACTGTTGTGGGTACAGTGGTTCTCACAATGCCATTGAAATGATGGCTATTTTCAGTGGAGAGGCATATCTACATTGCATGTATCTTGCAGACTAGAGTACATGGAAGATACTGTAGAAGGTCTGCATAGAGCGCTACATGAAGGACAGGGTATAAGTGCATGACGCTAGCTGGTGGTATGTGTAATCCATTGCTGTATGATGAAGGAGGTTGCTATACCAGTACCTACATATATGACAACTGCTACATCTTGGTGTAACTTAGTGACTGCTCTGCTAGAAATGTCAAGCTTCTGCAAGTAGGATTCAACAAAAGTAGAGCCACTAATTGAGTAGAATAATTGCACTATGAATACAAACCACTGGTAGCCCTCAGTTCTTTCTGCATCACGTGTGGCAGTGGCATAGCATGCCTTCTGGTTGTGTCACTGCCTCATCCACATCACTGGCTAGGATAAAGTGAGTCAGTTTCTTTATTTATTTAGTTATTTTGTTTACCACGTTAGTACACTGATCTGGGTGAATCAACTATTAAAAATGACAGGGGTCAAAATACAGAAGAAAAGCATACCCCCTAGCATGCCATGCAATATGTTTTTGCAGTGTTTCTAGTTTATTTCTTTGGGGGGCCCCATCATTGGATAGTCTTTACTACCACAGTGCTTACTCAGATGGCACACTCAATGGCGCGGAGAAGCACGGAATGTGTATTTATAGGTTCCATCCAGCTTAATTTGTTTATTTTGTAAACCAGACATTGTGGTTAATGGGCCACTTCTTTATGCTGTTCAGGGAATGGAAAAAGGATCTTGTTGGCCACAGTAGGCAGTTGTGCAATATGGGAGGCCCAAGCAAACAGAAAATGTAAGAATTTAGACAGATAATGACAAAATGAAAGCACTGTAAAGAAGGGGGACATACATTTGTTTTCTTGACCACTGCCTGTTTTCCCCACCAAAAGAAGTACATGTCATGGATCACTACTCATCAAGAAGAGAAATGTCTGCCTCTTTACAAACTGGCTGCTCTTGCTTGTATTTTCCATTGCCAAGAGATGTACCAGTTAATCCTCATGTGCATTGTTATGGTAAGTTTATTGTTATTTAAAAACATCACCCCCCAACACAGACACACATATACATACACATACACACACACACACACACACACACACACACACACACACACACACACACACACACACACTTCACCAAACACAATCCTGTTTAGTCACAGTGCAATCCTGTCAAGCTGTTCTTCTAAATCAGAAATAAATCTTACAGAATTGACATGAGACTTGGAAACACATGTTACGAAAAAAAAAAAAGATACTGTTCATTTGCTGCATACTCACCTGGTTGGGGGTAGGCCTACAGAAGATTGAGAAAAGCTGCTCAGGGCAACCAGAGGCTGGAAAAAAATCAGTAGACTTTAAGAAAGGCCTTTTGGGATTAGTAAGCCAACAGCCAAAAAGCATGAGGACCTCATTAATGGTTAAAAACGCTAGTGCTATTTTACCCTGTAGTGTTGTGACATAGGTGTAGGATGTGTACGTGCTTCAAGGAAACAACTGTGGCAAAATCAAGAGTACTTGTGAGGGTTGGTTAACTTGCTCTGTGCTGAACATTCCACTGCCCAGCCTTTGTGCACAGGTCGCAGTATGTTTTTTCACAAACCAAGTCACCCCGTCTTGATGTCCTGCTGAGCCTGTTCTTTTCCAACTGATTTTTTTTCAAACACATATATGTGATGATATTTTAAGTACAAAAGTATAAGGTGGAAACATTGAAACTCTCATCCAAAAATTGAGTTGTCTGTTTATGGTGCAGGCTTCTGCGGGTCTGTATTATATTTTCGAAAGTTTCATACATCGAACACCATATGAGCGATGTTTGAAATTTCGAAAATATAAGACAAAAATAAAAATAAAAAACTATACTTACCTAAATGCTGCACCCCCCACACCCCCGCTACTTAAATATTCCTACTCCGAGATCACACTGCATTGAGGTAAAGGGAAAATATTCCCTATGGCGATTTCCGTGTTATGCAAGTGACATTTTGACCA
Source organism: Protopterus annectens (assembly GCF_019279795.1). Classification (NCBI taxonomy): domain Eukaryota; kingdom Metazoa; phylum Chordata; order Ceratodontiformes; family Protopteridae; genus Protopterus; species Protopterus annectens. The sequence goes on along the minus strand of NC_056733.1, from coordinate 571,245,297 downwards.
ATCGGGTTTGCTCAATACGCGTTCGCAGTTTACAATATTCAATCACGCAATAGGAACCCGCTTCTGCTACTGACTTACTATGCAGGTCTTTCTGTTACTGTTTTTACCTACAGTTTGTATTACAAAACTCCTGTGCACTGGATTTTAGTTATCTAACTCGTGTTTGTAACTGCTAATAGAGCATTGTTTAGTGCAGTTAATTATTTTGATTTTTAGCTGATAAATGTCTTCTATGTCACAGCTTTAGCAGTCGCAGTTACTTGACACGTTTTATTTTGAATTTTCTTGTAATGTCAGCAAATTCTTTGTGCAGATGTTTAGATACAAATTGTCTGTTGCACTGATTATAATGCCTTGTGTGACCAGATTGATTTGATTGAGTAAATTAGGTCTGTGCTTCATGTAACAACACTGGCTGAGTGACAGTCATGTTACACACTTGTCCCACCTCTAATTAAGATAAATTCCTTACTAAAACTGGAGGTCTGATTAGAACATTAAAAAGTTCAGGTTATATTTAAAGCTTTATTTAGATCATAGGTTCTCAGACTGTGTGACACTGGGCTTCCCTTGTACCATAGAAAAGTCTCTTATCCTCTCTAGATGTCAGAAAAGTATCCCCATAATAAATAAATAAATCCGTACTCACTGCAAACATACATACACCAATTTTGATTATGTTAAGCTTTCACTATTTATTTTCAATAAAGATACACATATTTATTGACTGTTACATTCTATGTTTAACTTGATCTCACAAAACAGTAACCGGTAGTTAAAATTATAATTGCACAGCATTTTCCTAAACTTTCTTGTGCCTTACCTGAAGCTGACCAGGGCCTCTACAAGGAGGCTAGCTTCAGAGAACTGTTGCTGCTGGACACTGATAAAATAGTTACTTTTTGACACAGAATGCTATATTTTGAATGTGAGCTTTTTATAGCACATATTTAAGGTAGTAATGGTTTGAGAGCTAAGTTGTGGATATGGGTAAATGTTGATATGAATCACTAGTTTATTACATATTAATCATGTGACCCTGAACTTCCCCATTTTACACGTTTTGTTTTTTTATTAGTTTGCCTTTCTCTGTGATTGTCTGCAATATTTGGATTTCCCTGTGCACCTGAAGTAGCAGGTAAACTTCAGCACTTTTCCAGGATTATAGGTAATTTTGGATATAGTTTAATTTAACTTCTGTATGCAGTCAGTGCTCCTGTTTTTCCATTAGCAATACAAAGTGGCGTGCTCTTCTCATCCCATTTCCGTGTGACCCTAATGCAAACTGATTTGTCTTTGTCCTCCTCATTTCGCTGTTGTGTCACTGTCAGTGGGATTAATTGCTGAACGAGAGATTGATTAGCTTTCTCAGTCGGCTTGATGGAGAGCTGGTCTGTGAGAGATCTGCATGCTTCTGTCAGATGTGCAGACTGGCTGGACTGTCTCGCTCATTTTTCAATGCTAGTAGACCCAACAAGGTGAATAAGGTATATCCTTAGTGTCCCAAATGGGTCTTATACTGTCTTGAAAATAACTCCCTCTACAGATCCAAAGGTATGTTTTGATTATTGAATCTGCAGCAGTGGTCATTGTGATTAACAGAAATATGATTGTTAACAGATTGAATATGTTTGTATTGCGCTAGTAAAATGTAATTTGTCGTCTCAGGCTAGTGGCCACAAAATCATTGCAAGAAGCTGTAGTTCAAATTCTTGAAAAGCAGTTCATTGTCTGACCTTACACAAATCGTGTAGTCACCATTTATGTTAAAGCTTAATTTGCAGTATCGCTGGGTAGCTAAAAACGAAAGTGGAGGAAATGAATGCTGAATGCCACTGTTAACCCCATTAAAAGAAAGCAGTGGAATGTACAATATTAAAAATGGTTTCCTCTTTCTGATATATGTACATACATGTGACCATGGTTATCATTTATCAGAATCATAGATAAGTTTCAGTGCTACATGTTTGGTATTGCTGCTGTTGCATGTCTGTGAACCTGTGCTTCAGGCCCTTTTGTGAGTGCTGTTGAGGGTCTCCATTCAAATGGAACTCTGTTTTTATTTTTCAGCATGTTCTCCAATTTGTTAGCTTTTCAGATAAAGGTACATGGTTCTAATTCACTGATGCATATAGTTTTCTCTCCCATCTTCTGTCCACAAACGTGAGTCATTTGTCGAATGATAAGGATAAAGGTACTTTAGTGTGTCTGTTTGTAATTGTTTGATTTGTACATTGCTTATGCACTAAAACATTTTGACAGGATGGGGCAGAAAGTGCAGAAGTTCACTTGTTGGTGTAATCACAGAGCAAAAGGCAGTTCAGTAACTTGTCCAGGATTCATACGTTGTCACGGTTATGCAGACTGATAGCTGCATGTTAACCTATACCAGCACCTACGGTGTCACGGTTATGCAGACTGATAGCTGCGTGTTAACCTATACCAGCACCTACGGTGTCACGGTTATGCAGACTGATAGCTGCGTGTTAACCTATACCAGCACCTACGTTGTCACGGTTATGCAGACTGATAGCTGCGTGTTAACCTATACCAGCACCTACATTGTCACGGTTATGCAGACTGATAGCTGCATGTTAACCTATACCAGCACCTACTGTGTCACGGTTATGCAGACTGATAGCTGCGTGTTAACCTATACCAGCACCTACGTTGTCACGGTTATGCAGACTGATAGCTGCATGTTAACCTATACCAGCACCTACGGTGTCACGGTTATGCAGACTGATAGCTGCGTGTTAACCTATACCAGCACCTACGTTGTCACGGTTATGCAGACTGATAGCTGCGTGTTAACCTATACCAGCACCTACATTGCCACGGTTATGCAGACTGATAGCTGCATGTTAACCTATACCAGCACCTACGTTGTCACGGTTATGCAGACTGATAGCTGCGTGTTAACCTATACCAGCACCTCCATGCATCACAAAGTAGTAATTAGAAATTCAGAATATTTGATTAGGAATGCTGTTTTAGTTGTATTCTCTGAATGTACTGCTTATTTAAACATGCATAAAAAATTCAAGATCTGTAGTATTATGCACAACTAGGAATTTTATTTTGTTATAATTCAGAATGGCACAAAGAAAAGCAGTCAAGTGTGCTAATCTTGTGTGTGTGTGTGTGTGTGTGTGTGTGTGTGTGTGTGTGTGTGTGTGTGTGTGTGTGTGTGTGTGCATGTGTGTGTGTCTGTGTGTATGTGTGTGTGTGTGTGTGTGTGTGTGTGTGTGTGTGTGTGTGTGTGTACGTGTCTCTGTTTGAAGAATGTTGCTGATATACCCCAGTAGCCAGATGTCTTTGTTTAGAACTTCTGAACTTTGTCAGGCATGTTAAACATCCTTGAGTATATGGTGCAAATGTAAAAAGAAAAATGTAGAAATGCTATTTATTGTAGTATAAAGATACAATAAGCCATAATCTTAAATTAATAGTTGTAAGTATTTTATATATTCAATACAAGTTCAGATGTTGCTTTCCTTAAGTAAGAAGGAGTGTTATACTTGAAGTGACATTTGCATAGTCAAGATTAAAAAAATAATGATGCTTTAGTTCTTTTGGCAGCTGTTAATTTATTAATTTTTACTAATTAACTAGACAAAAGACATGATCTTTGCAGGGCCTTTTCATGATCCCATTATAGCACAAAACAATTTCCACTTGAAGAAAAAAAGCTTGATATCATTTCTTCAAAAGACAACTCCCCACAATGCACAACAATATAAAACATTTCAGTGAAACTCAAAAAGAAGAACAGATTTTGCACTCTCTACACTCAATCTTGCTTATGTGTAATGGCTCCAGGAATGGAATGACTTGGAACAGAGTGCATTGCACTTTAAAGTTCATATTTCTGACCTGGTCTTTGTCTGAGCAACAGTAACTGTAGAAACCACCAAAGAGTACAGCTTACCATAGTTTAAATCACACCTGAGCCAAATGAGGTGTGAGGACAGGCATCTGTTTTAAACAAACTCAATGTAAGAGAAACTAAAAATGTTGCAGTAGAGTCCCTTTTTAGCCATGTCTCCAGCAGCACAGAAAGTCAAGTGCATCTAATAAAAATGCACTACTGTGTGGGGAGCTAGAACCATTTAATCAGTTATTGCAGTTTTAGTCAACAGCTGAAAATGTGAACCAGATTGTGCTAAACAGTCAAGAGGAGAAGGTTAACACCCACACTACACCTCAAGCAACACATAGCCCTTCTAAACCCGCACCACCAACACCCACATATAGCAACACTAAATCCACATATGCAGAGGCCCTTAACTGTAACCTGCCCAAGAAACAAAGACCTCTGAAGCTGAAACGCAAACAAACACCAATCACAACCAATGTGTCACATAGTTCACAACACCAGTGTGCCACCCAGCAACAGCCCCTAAGGCAAGACAATGTACCTAACACTTTAGTCATAGGTGACTCTATAGTCCGGCACACTGATGTCCCTCTCACCAGGTTGAATAAGGAGAAAATTACAGTCAGCTGCCTGTCGGGTGCCAGGATCCGCCACATAACGCATGCACTCAAGTCACTCCACAACAAGTACAAATATGACTCTGTCATTGTCCATGTTGGAGTGAATGACTTGAGACGTACCTCCCTGGACTACATGAAAAGAGACATGGAAGAGCTCTCGGATCATGTGGCCCAGGCAGGTATGACCCTAGCCCTGAGTAGCATCCTGCCTTCGCCCAGAATGATACCACAATATAAGAATAAAATGATTGACTTCAACAATTGGCTAAGGTTATGGTGTCATTCAAAGGGGATCCAGTATCTGTCTGCCTGGGATGACATGATTGACAGACCACGATGCTTTGCCAGAGATGGTCTGCACCTGTCGCCCCTGGGATTCAGGTTACTGGCTAAGGCTCTTGCCACCCCTATAGTGCCTTTTTTAGGCAAACTTCAAAGGACAAAACCACCACCGTAACAGGTACAAGCATGCAAAATCTGAAGGTAATGCTACTCAATGCTAGAAGTCTAAACCTCAAAATGCACTCTCTCGAGGCACTCCTAAAATGGAGAACATCGATATCTGTGCAGTAACTGAGACCTGGTTCAAGGATCCAGAGAGCACCCCTGCAATACCAGGCTACAACTCTTACCACACTTTTCGCCACCAAACCAGGACCGAAACACTAAAGGTGGAGGAGTGTCAATATTCACCAAGGATATTCACACCGCCAGGCTAGTTGGCCAACACAATGTGTCTGAAATTCTCCAAGTGCAACTAACACTAGGTAAGACTGCAATCCAAATTGTAGCTTGCTACAGATCCCCACCATACCCCAAGATTCTCACTACACCTTTCTAAACATACTGGAAAATATTAAGATAGAACCAAACACCCTAATACTGGGTGATTTTAACTACCCTGCCATTAACTGGGAAAACTACTCATGTCCCAACACCTTTAGCAATGGTTCTTGGAATTCATAAATTCCAACGCCCTGGATCAACTAATCCATAGTCCCACCAGGGGCTCCAATATCCTAGACCTGGTCATTACCAACATGGGAAATCAATGCTCCATACCTATGGTCACCCCCTCGTTAGTCAGGTCTGACCATAAGCTAATCACCCTTAACATCCACATCCCACCCCCACCCCCAGTAAAGAAAACACCATGAAAAACTTCTCCAAAGCCAACTTCATGCTACTCAAGTCAGAAGTGACAAACATCATGACACCCATGCAGACGGGAACTGAAAGTTCAACTGCTGAATCCTACACTAAGGCACTGTACGAGCACATCCACTCATGCATGAATCGTGCCATCCCAAATAGAACCAAAATGCTCTCATCCAAAAAAGGAAGCCAATCTGGTGGTCCCCTGCCATAAACAAACTTTACAACAAAAGGAAGAAACTTTTGCAGAAAAGAGGAAAATCCCAGGATGCAAAAAACTCCCTTACTAGCCTCAGTAAGAAACTGAGATGCCTCATAAAATCCTCCAAAGCTAGTTACGAAAATAAAATTGCCAAAGATTCCAAAGACAACCGCAAAGCATTCTATAACTATGTCAAGAATCTAAATGGCAATGCTCAGATCTGCTCTGAGCTAAAACAGAATGGAATTAAATATACTGATCCGAAGGATATTGCCAATATCCTGGCAGATCGATTCAGTGCCAACTTCACCCCCCTCTCACCCCCTAAATGGCCCATCTCAATACCGGAAGATTGCCAAATTCCAGTAATAATGGCCACACAGGTACAAAACGCACTCTCTAAAGCCAAGAATACAGCATCCATGGGACCAGATGACATCCCGGGCTGTGTACTACGTGAACTACAATATGAACTGGTACCTCACCTAAGTGTCATGTTTAATCATAGCCTCACCTCAGGTTTTCGTGCCCACTGAGTGGCGCAGTGCTACAGTTATCCCAATCCACAAGGGGGGATCCACCTTGGATCCCGGAAACTACCGTCCCATCAGTCTGACAAGCCTTATCTGCAAGGCCATGGAGCGTATTATCATGGAACTTATAAACAAAGACATTGGCAACCTTCAAACACTGGACCCCACCCAGTTTGGGTTTGTGAAGGGCCGATCTTGTCTCCTGAACCTGATTGACTTCTTTGAATCAGTCTCCAGAGCCATGGACAAGGGTAAGGTGGTCCACACAGTCTATCTAGACCTTGCCAAGGCCTTTGACACCATCCTCCACTCTGGAATCATAGATAAACTTACTAAGTTGGGCATTAATCCCTATGTCACCCAATGGGTTGCTAAATGGCTTACTGATAGAACCCACACTGTAAAAGTAGCTGACTCCAAATCCAGCTCCTGACAAGTGACAAGTGGAGTACCTCAGGGTTCAGTCCTGGGGCCGCTCTTGTTTGGCATCTACTTCTCTGAAGTACAGGTCAACACTGAGGGACTCTGGCTAACAAAGTTTGCAGATGACTGCAAACTGGGAGCCATTATTGAATCCCCAAATGATGTGGATACTCTACAAAAGGGCCTTACAGAAACAGATGCTTGGTGCCAGAGCCATGGGCTCAAGCTCAATGCCAAGAAATGTATTGTTATCCCTTTGGGAAAAAACATGTATCCATGAATTACCATATAGGTGGCAGTACACTAAACACAGAAAGTGTGATAAGAGACTTAGGGACACAGGTGGACAGTGGTCTCACCTTCGATAACCACATCGCCACAACAGTCAGGAATTCCTTCTATGTGGCACACCTCATCATGAAGGGCTTTTCATCCAGAAAAAAGGAGGTCATTGTCCCACTGTACTCATCCCTCATTAGACCCATTATAGAATACAACGCCCCATTTTGTATGTACCTCTCAAGACATCTGCAACAACTGGAAAGGCCTCAGAAATACCTCACTAAAAGAATAACAGGCCTAAAGCAGATGCCCTACGCTGACCGCCTTAAAAAACTCCAGCTATACTCTGTCGCATATCGTCTACTCAGAGGCGATCTCTGCTTAACATACAAGGCCATGTCAAACCCAGAGCTGTTGGACATGCTACACTTAAAGAAATCCCAATCCCTCAGAGCTACACGCTCCAGGGATCTAAACCTTGTCATCACAATAAACAAAACATGCTGGAGGGATAGGTTCCTGACCCAGAGACTCCCCAGACTCTGGAATATATTGCCCATACATGTCAAGCAGAGTGCCTGTTTGGACCTCTTCAAGAGGAACCTTGACGACTGGATGGGAGAAAGGACATTCACCCCAGGGATCACGTCAGTCACCCTGCTAGACAGGGGTCCAGGAAAGTAAATAATGTGGGAAGAAATAGCCATGGAATTGTTATGGCTAGGCTTGTATAGGCCCTAGGGCTGATAGCCTAGTACCAACCTATGATAAAGTAGAGAAAAATGAAATCAATTAAAAAAAAATGTGTATATATATATATATATATATATATATATATGTAATCTGTATCTATAGCTGGCTCTACTTCATTAGATAGAAAGCACATTTCACTGAAACTCATTTGATAGAAGTCTCATTTCACTGAAAATCAATTCCCTGAGCACAATTCACTGAAAACTAATTTGACTGAAACTCATTTCGTCGAAAGGTATGTGCCCGCTTCCCCACTGTAGTGCAAACCTGGAGTTAGTATATATAGTAAGGGGGGCACGGCCCCCCACATTTGGGCACGTGGGGGCCGTAGCCCCCCCCCCCACCTATTTGAAACGTTATAAATCATAAACATGCATACTTACAAGTCAAATTAATAACTCTTTCCAGAAGATAATATATATCCAAACTATGTGCCATGCTGCTCAAAGCAAATGAAGCTGTGTTTGCCAGTGTGCCATTTATACCAAGGAACAAGAAATGAGTAATATGTAACAAATTCCTCTGCTATACATACCCAAATGTACACTGTGGCTTCGCTTTATGTCATACCTAACTACTTTTACTTGGAAGTGGTGAACTATGGCTAGGTGCTATGATTTTGCACTTTAAAATTTACCTTTTCAATTATTAATTGTTCTTTTGCCTTCCAGTTCAGTCTGGGAATTTTGTAGCTGTGTGATGTGTTTTAGGTGGGCAGCAGATTTTAAGTTAATTGCATCTGTTCTTCACCATGCTTGGATTTTTGTGTCATGTTCTGCTAGCACAAATGATTTTTTTTTTACCAGCATGACATACATATAATAGCTTCTGTGCTACTACATACAGTTTGCGAAAAGCTGATAAATGACACTAGAAAAAATGTAATAATATAATGGCTTTAACAAAACAGCTCACTGAATTTATCAAATGTACTGTTACAATATATTTGTAAATTGAAGTCACAAGTAAAAATATCATTTTTACATGAAAAATAAGCCTACTTGTATTATTTTACCTAAAAAGATGGTACTGGAATTATTTGTTTTTAGTTGGTCAGTAAATTACTGCAAACCTGTAGGATGTGCCACATTTCTGTTTGTTTAATTCTTTTAGAGATATTGTGCATACAGATTAGCTAGGTGTGTCAGCCTAATATCTTGTTCATTTAGGTAACCAACACTAGATGGCCTTTCCTAATCCTTTTCAGTGTAACTTTAAAGACGTAGGTGAGAGAGAGGGAAAAAATACTAAACAGTTTATTAAACCTCTTAATGAAGTAAACACTGTCATGGGTTGACCAGATGGTTAGATTTTAAAGTAAGGATATGTTATAGGAAAAGCACATTGTTGTTTTCATTGTCTCAGTTAATATTTTTTTTTTATTTCTCATCTTGTTTTCTCCATATTTATTGCCTATGACAAAATAAGTGTGTCTGTTTAGGTACCTTTTTGTTTGAAATCATATGGGCTTTCAAAGCTGTCTGTGTAGAAAATGCAATAATTTTTGCTAAAAATAACTAAACGTCAGACTCATAAGTTGCCACTTAGTTTTTGCTGTGCCTATCTCATGAAGGAAAAGTAAACAGCTCTGCCTGTGCTAACTGTCAGATCCTATAGTAGAAAGGATGAGTTCCCAGTTTGTCTTTTATCGGTGTGCTGTGCTGTGAACATTGTTTTCACCTGCCCTGAAAAAAACAGTCCCACAGAGAGAGACCGCTAGTCTTTGCCATTGTCATATCACAAGAAGAAGTGAGTACAAATTCTGACTACACTTCAGAAGCATCAATGAACCTTTGGCAGAAAAAAATTTACTTTTTTTTGCTGGTTGTGTAAAGCTTAAACTGGAAGGCACAGTGGCTCAAAAGTTAAAAGTTTGTCATGCACAAGATTTGAGTCTGGGGCTCAAGTTTGACCTCCTGTAATTGTTTAGAAGTTATTTCCATAAGTGATTACTAGGCTAACAATCCCAGAGTGGCATTTTAAGCCTAGCCGTACTTCCCAAAGGTGAGAATCAAGTTCTGTATCTTATGTCTGTAACTGTCATGCCAACAACCCTCTAACCCCAATGTAAGGTAGGTCCATAGGTGATTACCAGGATAACAACCCCAGGCAGCCTTTTTAAGCATAGACATGTTTCTCAAGGTGAGAATTAAGCTTTGCACCTTGTGTCTGTGAGGTAAATACCTTAACCATCAAGTAAAAAAACTCCAACTTGCTTGTGTTTGTCAGAGCTTCCGTAGTGTACTCCTCCCCAAAACAAGACAGTTGAATTGAAAAGAATTATCTGTATATTTAATCTGGTCTTGATATCATGGACCAGATGATGGCCACACTGGACCAGTTTACTTGCCTGGTTAGTAAGTAAAAGATAAAGTAAAAGTGCAATGCAGTCTTTTGGTACATTTAGGATACAAAACTCCACTGGCACTGCACGTGTTTCTCTGCCATCAGGGTGATAAAACATGTCCATTATCCTTCTGTTTGTGATCCTGACATCACACTGTATGTGCCCCTGGCCCTTTTCAGTTAACATCTCATCAAACTTAGGTGCTGTTCAGTGGACTGCAAAGTCTTTACTTTGGCCTCCAGATTTTTTAACTTCTCTTCAAGTAGGAGAGTTAAGAATCTAGATTTTTAATGCTACAATGCATTCATCTAGGATACATATGCAAAGAAGCTGTGTTTGTGCACCCTGTGCCATTTTTTGAGACAGAGCTTACATGACTTTTAGCCACAAACCTACTGTTTGTTTGTTATTATGTTCCTCCACAATTTCATTTATTTTTTCTTTTGTATTCATGAAGCCTATCCTGGGCAGCCACAGTGGTGCAGCGGTTAGCATTGTTGCTTCACAGCAATAGGTTCCCTGGTTCGATCCTCAGCTGGGGTGCCTTCTGTACAGAGTCTACATGTCCTCCGGGTGCTCCGGTTTCCTCCCACATCCCAAAGACATGCTGTAGGTGGATTGGACACTCTAAATTGGCCCAGGTGTGAGTGCATGTGTGTGCCTTCTGTGGAAGGTTGGGCACCTTGCTGGCAACTCGACACCGTAAAACTCCACTGCCAATCATGAGCGGACATGTGATCTGCTGTGGCGACCCCTAACCAGGAAAAAGCTGAAAGAAGAAGAAGAAGAAGAAGATTCATGAAGCCTATCCTCTTACCACCACTCTTTGCTGTTCTAAGCTACTGTTCACCAGAAATGTGCCATAAAAGCAAGCTGTGACACAAGTTGTGTTCCTTTTCCTGCTTGGTTGTGCAGAGCTTAGATTTATCTATCCTTTTCTTGAATCTCACTCTTAAGTTCATCTGCCAAGTTAATAGCAAACGTGACTAACCAAGCTAGTTCTTTATGGGCAGAAGCAAGTGTAGAATGCCAAAAGAATATACAAATGGTGATCACCTGTGTTTACCTGCAGAGCCATTTCACACTTATTGCTCTGAAGTGTCTTTTCTTATTTCAGTGCACATTTCAAATACTTTTTGTTAAGTAAAATTGCATTCTGTATAACTAATAATTGTATAAAAACATAAAGAATAATTCGAGTTATTGATTTAGACTGTATTTCTCCTTACAGTCCTTTGTCTCACAAGTGACCAAATGTTAAAGTGTAAATGCATTTTTTTTAATGTTGTATTCCTAAGACCTGGGCTTCCCTTTTTGGAATTTAGTGCAAAATGCCTCACGCTGGAAGCATGCCTTTATTACACAATTAGGGTGGCACAGTGGCACAGTGGATAGCGTTTTCTGGTTCACTTCTCAGCTTAGGTGCCTTCTGTGCAGAGTCGGCATGTCCTCCTACATGTGTTTGCATGGGTTTCCTTCAGATGCTTCAGTTTCCCTGCACTTTTCAAATACATGCAGTAGGTGGATTGGACAGTCTAAACTGGCCATAGGTGTGTGTGCATGCAAGTTTGTGCTATAGAAGAACAACTGCGGCAGGGCTAGCCACCTGACAGTGTGAACCTTGGCTCTACATGATTGTCACTATTGAAGTGACATCCTGATCCCATGTGCAAAAATGGAAACATGGGTTGTGAATGATGGATGGATGGATGGATGGATGGATGGATGGATGGATGGATGGATGGATTGGTAACAAGTGATAAGTAGGATTCAGTAGGTGGTCTTAGAAGCAATCACTTATGCTGTAAGCCATAGTACTCATTTCCAGAAAACAAGTCACATACATTGATATAAAAGATAATGTCAGTGCATCAAGGCTGTACATGACATTTCTTCTGCAACATGCTCTAGGGGCTCAGTACATGATGATAATATCACATGGCTTTTAACCACACACTGTACTATGTGTTATTATGTTTCATCACAACTGTTACGTTTATTAATTTCCATATACTGATTAATGCTAGACATATAGTGGCATTACGCATGGGCATAACTGCTAACACTTCTAGAGTTTTGCAAGGTGATATGTGATTTATATATTAAAAGACTGAAGAGGTGTTTTGTCGAACACCTCTTGGTCGACACATAAAGAGCGAGCACACTAAAGCTCAAAACAGTGATTTCTTTCCCTGGGAAAGAAATTGCTTGGCCATCCCTGTGTGTTTGCACCTTTCCTCACTGTAGTGCAATCTTGGAGTTGGTATATTTAGTTAGGGGTAGTGTGGGGGTGAAGCCTCCTACGTTATGTTTGAAAGTGTGTGTGTGTGTGTTTGTGCTAGCGATTTCTTTCCCAGGGAAAGAAATCGCTGTTTTGAGCTTTTGTGCTTTAGTGCATTCACTCTTTATGTGTCTACCAAGAGGTGTTCGATGAAACACCTCTTCGGTCTTTTAATATAGACCCATTTATAAATATGGCTTCCTTATTTATTGATGTGTTTTTTGTTTGCCAGCATGCAACCTAGCTCATAAACCTTTCTCTCTAACTGTACAGTGTACTTTTGTTATTTTTCTTGTCCCTTTTTGTGAAGCTCCTGCTCTAAAGTCTGCAGATTTTTTTCATAAAAAATCAGTAATAAGTAATGTGGCAAAAATATAGAATGTCAGTGTACTACAGAGAAGACATCATACCGTCTTTCTAAATCTAAGTGTTAACAGTTAATGTAAATAGCTCAGACTTCAGGTTTTGTGTGTGTGTGTGTGTGTGTGTGTGTGTGTGTGTGTGTGTGTGTGTGTGTGTGTGTGTGTGTGTGTAGGTTGATACAAAAGCCACAACCATATACATGGAACTCCTTGACGATCAGCAGACAAGTCAGAATGGTGCTCTGCACTTGTGCATGCACTAAATATGTTATTCCTATGCATCACTTTGCCATACATACTTTATGACCAGGAGGAGATATTGCAGGAAGCATGAGCTTTGTTTCTTGGTGTCATGTCCCCTTTCCCTAGGTTTTTGTATCATCAAAATGATGATTTATCAACACAAAACAAATCAGTTGTTTCTGTTTGTGTTCTATTTTGATACAGTATTAGTAAGTTCCAGGATTAGCAGATGACATTGTAGTAGAGTGTACCTTGCCTTGAAGTTAATTCTTCAAAGAATACATTATTAATTCCTGTTTCTTTTCTGTCACGCCAGTTTTTGTAGTTCGGAGTACAAACTTCTTCAAGCACCAAAACCACTACAATGTTGGCTTGTCTACAGAGAGCACAGAACCCTCCAGCACAGCACTTGACTACCTGTCCAAGCAAGACGCTGGAAACAAAAAAATGTAAGCATTATATTTGCATTGTGTTCTTCTCATTATGGGTTCTTAAGACTCTGGGAATAACAACAAAAATATGCATCAAAGTGTTGCTCACTTAATCACTTTAGGAGCAAGATCTTCTGGGATTGTTCTTTGAAAGAAGAATGTAAATGTTGTCATGATAATTCAAGTGACAGATTAAAAAACAAAACAAAACATGGTATTCTGTTACTTGGTACAATTAAAGTAAGGGTTATATGTTATAGACTGCATATAGTATAAAATGCTGTTCATCTCTCTGAACTTTTTACCTACTAATGGTTTAAATGTTTCCTAGTGAAACATCTGCTGTGTACACGTGTGGATTTACCCGGGAAATAAAACACTACTGGCATTCCGATTTTGGCAGCTTGTGTAAGGTTAAGATTACTAGCAGCTGTAGTGTGAATGTGTGAGCCACCTGAAAGTTTAACATGTCTATCCCTTAAACTGAAGCTACAGATATCTTACAGAACCATGTGCTAGAAAATGAACACTGAGAACTAAAAATGTTATCTGAAGTTGTTAATCTTCTTCCTATTCATCACTGATGGGGCTCGGAACCGAGTCGGTCTTATACCTTGCACCAAAAACTCTCGAGCTAAGCTGCTACCCACAATGCCCTTCACTCAGTTACCTCAGATCTCTTTTGCTGCACAGCCATATAGCAGCGTTTCACCAAGCTCTCCAGCTAAGTGTTATATTTTTTTCAAAATTTTATGAGTATTTGTGAATCTTTTCTGTCAGTTTGCAATTTTTTCCTCTATTTACCCACTCAGCTCTACCCACAAGTATTTCTTTTCATACCATTGTTGGTATTGACCCTTTTACCTTTGTGGTATTCCCAATACCATTGTTGGTATTTCTCTCTCTTTCTATCTCTACACTTTTTTCTACTTTAGTGTGTGTGTGTTTCCTATTATGTTGGAAAAGAAAGGGACTACGGGGTTTAAACAATGCTGTTCTTGCAGTGGTAAACTCCCAAATAGTGATTTACATGAAGAGTGTGTGTGTATTGTTTGGGGGTTCCGCACTTATCGGCGAAACCTCCTTGTGATATTTGTGTCAGCTTCAGTCAGCGGACGTTGAATGAAAGACACAACAAGTTGATTCTTTAGGGCCTGCTTCTTTCGCCTTTTACGGAGGCTATTTCTGTGGCGGAGGTCTCATCCCCTCCTTCTGTGGACAAGAAACATCCTCGTTTAGACCCGTCTTCACCGGCCGGTGATAGGGGCAAAAGCCATAAGCACAAGGCCCACAAGACTTCTACCGAGCACCGTATCGCCTCCTCAGTTCCGACCACCTCGGCTCCAAGTTTGTCTCCAGTGATTCATACCGAGGTCGCCTCGTCAGTGCCTGTTCCAGCTACGACAATTTTGGCGCCCACTACAACCTCAGTTCTGACCAGTTTGCCTGTCTCTACCTCGATACCGATGTCACCCATTTCTGCTCTGATGTTGGTTCCGACAACAGCTTAGGAGCAGCCATTGACCTCCACCCCAGCTGTGACCTCTGCTCCGAGCCCATTCTCAGCTCCGATCATTCCCTTGTTGCCGGTTTCCAAACTGGAATCATCTGCGCCATTCTTTAATTCACCATGGACCCAGTCCACCCCGTCTGCAGATCCATTAGCTGGGCAAGCCTTCAGCCCCTTTTTGGACCGGCCTGATTTCCCCCTCAGGAGCATCGGTAAGGCCCACCAGGAACCTTTCAAAATTGGATGTGGTGTGCCTTTTTGATTAGCTGTTGATCGCCAGGGGAATTACAAATTTTCCTAGACCCCATCCCACTCTGGGCTTTGGGTCTATTACACCGGAGACCCCTACATAGTCTCCTTCCTTGGATCCCTCAGTTCTGAGGCTCATATTTCCGACGTCTGTGAGAGGACCCCCCTTCCTCAGTGCAGAGAGTGACCATGTCTGAGGCTCCGAGGCCCCTTTCGGTGTCAGTTCTGTCGGAACCCACCCTTCCTCATTCTCATGCTTGGGGGTGGAATCCTCGGTTCCGGCCACGGTTCTGGTTGTGTTGCCGATTCCATCTTTGGGACCAAAGGTGACTCCCATCCTGGTTCTGCTTGAGGCTCCATCCCAGGGAGCTGACCGCGTGGAGCGGGGTGTGACCCCGGTTCCAAAATTGTCTCCTTCGGTTCTGAGCTCCCATTCCTCTTCAGGCGGGCCTGCTTTCTGGGTGATGGAGAGGGTGCTTGCTTCGAGCAATCCTCCTACGTCAGACATTCCACCAGCTCCCTCTGAGCTGCAGCTGTCAAAGGCCACCCCCCCCCCAGGACTCCGAGAGCGCAAGGCCCAGGAAACCCCTGTTCAGGGTATTTCCCTTTCTGAGTCTTCTTCGGATGCTCCCACAGAAGAACCCCCTCAGAAACAGGCATGTAAGAGGAAACACATGGACTCCCCAGAGGAGTCCCTCATGGAAGATATGGAGTACAATGATGAGGAAGGATCCCCATGGTCACCCCATGGTGACGTCTCATATGGAGACATCCTGGAAATCTTGAAGCAGAGAGGTGACTGGAAGCCCTCCAATCCTTCCTGGGAGGAATCCATATTCCTGCAGACCTTCTGCTCTCGGCCCTCTACTTCTTGGATGACCCCCCCTGCTGATGAGTTTGTCAAGCTCATCATGCAGCGAGCATGGAAGAACCCTGACTCCATTGAGGCCATCCCCAGGAGATCAGATAAGATACTCTCCCCTCCAGAGGATCAACCCCATTGGTAGAGACGTTTGCCAGTAGATGCTATGGTGGTGACGGCAGCTACGAAAAAGGACCTTGCGGAAAAAAGTCCTGCTGTTCACCCGCCCAACAGAGAGTCCCCGACGGTGGACATGTTAATGAAGTGAGTGTTTGCGTCAGCAACCTTTACTGTCAGGTCTCTGAACTTTCTGGCACATTTTATGAGGCTCCAGAGAGATCTCATCTCCGAGCTCTCTGGAACCCTCGCGGGTCAAGTTTTGGATGGGGCACGTGATAAAGTTGCTTCCCAACTTTCCACCCTAGAGTCAATCTCCAATTCGTCCATGAGGTTGTTGTCCCATGCAACTGAAGGAGCGGCTAGAGCTGCAGGTGCAGGCGCAATTATGAGATGCCACGCTTGGGTGCGCATTTGTGACCTCACGGACTCCTTCACGTCTTCCTTTATAAATGCCCCTATCGAACCATTAGCTTTGTTCGGTGCTAAGGTCAAGGATACATTAGCCAGGTGCGAACAGGACAGGAAGACCTTGTCTGCCATGGGTCAACATTTTTCCAAACCTCAGCTTTCCTTCTCCAGGAACCAGAGGAGTGGAAAGATGTGGCACAAGAAGTCTCAAGGTCCTTTCCCTGACACATGTGGTGAGGACTCCCCCAGAGGCAGAGGGAGTTCCAATAATGGAAGACACCCCTTTTTGGGTAGAGGGGTTCCCTGAAATCAGGACTCCAGAGATTCTTTCTCGGGAAGACCGTATCAGTGCTCCTGAAGCACTGCCCAATTGCTTTCCTTTGGAAGCAGTTGGAGCACGTTTCTCTCTGTACCAAGCTACCTGGCTCTCCATTACAAATGATCAGTGGGTGCAGAGATTAATTTCCAGAGGCTATCACATTCCCCTAATCTCTTATCCAAGACCTCCAAAATCCCTTCCCAATGTTCCACCCAGTCAAAGGGAGGAGGCAGTTTCCGAAATATGTAAGCTATGTCAAAAACGAGTCATCCAACAGGTCCCCCCAGACCAATGCGGATCAGGGTTTTACTGAAGATTCTTTTTAGTGCCAAAGAAGACCGGGGACTGGAGGCCCATTTTGGATCTCAGCTAGCTAAACAAATCAGTGGTTCAGACCAAATTCCGCATGGTCACGATTCAGTCCATTCTCCCCTTTCTGCGGGAAAGTGTGTGGATGTGCTCGTTAGATCTCCGGGATGCGTATCACCACATCAGAATGGACAAGTGCTCCAGGAGTCTCCTTCACGTCCGGCTGGGAGCCAATCACTACCAATTCAGAGCCCTGCCATTCGGTCTCCTGACGGCCCCCAAAGTGTTCACGAAGTGCCTAGCAGTTGTCACAGCTCATCTGAGACTTCTGAGATTCCAGGTGTTTCCGTATTTAGACGATTGGCTCCTCTCCGCCCCCACCAAGCGCCTTCTGGTCAGGGCTCTCTGATACAGTCTAGTTCTAGCGGAATCGCTGGGCATCACCATCCACTGGGAAAAATCCAACCTTCAGCCCTCATAACAATTGGAATTTATAGGGGCAATATTCAACACTCAATCAAGTCTGGTCTCTCTTCCCCCTCAAAGGCTTCAGAGATTAAGGGCACAAGTTCAAGTGATACTCTGTCTAAGAAAGGTGTCTGCAAGGGAAGTTCTTCAGACTGGGGTCTATGGTAGCAGCCATCCCAATTGTTCCCCTAGCCAGATTACACATGAGACTACTGTAATGGCTCCTTCTGTCCCAGTGGATATCCAGTCTTCATCCCTTGAGCTCACAGATTCTCATCACCAACACCTGCAAACAAGATCTCCTCTGGTGGATGAGTACAGATGAAAAACTTTGAGGCCGCCCCTTCCAGGCTTCCCAACTCAGCGCCATGGTGACCACGGATAGGGTGTGGGGGGGGGGCACTTCCAGAGAAAGTCACTCCAAGGCACATGGTCCAGCATAGAGGTCAACTTGCATATCAATATCCCGGTGCTATTGGCATTGCAAGCATTCCACCCGCTGCTTCCGTCTGGAACAATTGCTATCCAGTCAGACAACATGTCCATTGTCTGGTACATAAACAAACAGGGAGGGACCAAATCCTACCCTCTGTGTTGTGAAGCCATGAGAATCTGGCATTGGGCGATAGCTTCCAACCGCATTCTGATCGCAACGCATATCCCTGGGAGCTCCAACATGATTGTGGGCAGTCTAAGCAGATGCATCCTCCGTCCTCACGAGTGATCTCTCAATCCGTGTGTGATGGCAGAAATCTTCAGCCGTTGGGGCCAGCCATGCTGCGATCTTTTTGCCTCCCCCTCAAACACAAAATGCAGCAGCTACTTTGCCTTCTTTCCCCCTCACGAGGAGTCACCAAGAGACGCTTTGATTCAAGATTGGCCCGCGGGTTTCCTTTATGCTTATCCTCTGATTCCTCTGATCCCCCTTTTTCTAAGGAAAGCTATTTGGTTGAGAAGCAAAGTGATCCTCATTGCCCCATTCTGGCCTTGTCAGGTGTGGTTTCCCTTCCTCCGACCTCTTCTGTTACAAACTCCTTGGATCCTAGACACTCGTCAGGACCTCATATCTCACCCACAAGGGCTGACTCCACAGAATCTAGCCACTCTCAAGCTGACGGCTTGGTTCCTCCACTTCCACTAGTTGCCAGGCAGGAAACCCTCTCCTCATTTGTCTGTGATATTATCCTGGCCTTCCATAAACCATCCACCAGAAAGCTTTACAGGGACAAATGGAAAAGATTCTCTATCTGGGCAAAAAATCGGAAGCTAGATCCCTTCTCAGCTCCTGTAGCTACTACTCTTCATTATCTTGCTGAGTTGTTCGACAATGTGCATCAGCTTCCACCATTCGAGTCCATTTAGCAGCTGTTTCCAAGTTCCACAATGGTTCAGATGGAGTCCTGCTTATTTCCACTCGATTTTGCAAGACCTTTCTTAAGGGAATTTTCCACAGCAGACCTCCCATCAGGCAACCGGTGGAGGCATGGAATCTCTCCCGAGTTCTTCAGTCTCTCTCTCTACCCCCTTTTAAGCCTGCTGCGACATGTGATCCAAACTTCCTGTCATGGAAATCCTTATTTCTGGTGGCGGTCACTTCAGCCAGATGAATATCTGAGTGGCAAGCTTTATGTATCAAGAGCCCTTATCTGATTTTCCATAAGGACAGAGTATCACTTCATACTAACCCATCCTTTCTCCCCAAGGTGGTTTCCGACTTTTCTATTAACCAGTCCATTGAGCTCCCTGTATTTTTTTCAAATTATTCAAACAAGGGAGAATACTGCCTACATTCTTTGGATATTCATAGACAATTATGTTTCTACCTGGACAGAACTAAGTCCTTTTGCAAGTCGGACCAACTTTTCATTTCCTTTTCTGGCCCAAGAATGGGATGTGCAATATCTAAAGTTACTTTGTCAAAATGGCTCAGGGATTACATTAGCTTCTCATATTCGCTTACAAATGAATCTAAGCTTGGTCACATCAAAGCTCACTCAACTAGGGCTATTGCAGCATTGGTTGCTTTCCACTCTAGGGCCTCCATGGATGACATCTGAACAGCTGCCATTTGGGCTAAACCCCATACCTTCATGAAGCATTACAAATTGGATCTGATCTCCAGGGGAACAGTGGCCTTTGACTCAATGCTTCTCGGGAATGTTCTTCCATAAGGGCCACCCAGGTTCTCCAAGTAGCTTGGGATTCTGTCCCATCAGTGATGAATAGAAAGAAGATTAACAACTTCAGATAAAGAAGTTATGTCTTACCATAATGTTCCATCTGAGTTGTTGATCTTCTTCCAGTCATCACACCCTCCCACCGTCCCCCGCCAAAGGCTCCAGGTGGAACTTCTGGGTCTTTGTGGTGTTTCAGGGTTTCTGCGTAGAGATGGCCTCTGACTTCCTGTTTTCTCCTATATGTTGCATGCAAACTCGATCTGAGGTAACTGAGTGAAGGGCATTGTGGGTAGCAGCTTAGCTCAAGAGTTTTTGGTGCACGCAAGCTTGGTATAAGGCCAACTCGGTTCCGAGGGCTTGGAACCGAACCCATCAGTGATGACTGGAAGAAGATCAACAGCTCAGATGAAACATTATGGTAAGATATAACTTCTTTTTTTCCATTAATGAACTTTATTTGTATCACAAGATCCCATATTTTAGATGTTGCCTTGATTAGGTCACTGCTGTTGCTGTTTTATTTTAGGACATCTGGAAGCTACGGATGAGGCCACCATTTCATATGGAGGATTGTTGCTTGGATTGTCCTAGAACAAATGGCCAGGAATCTTTATGTGGCTACTTCATGTTAAGCACCATGTGCTTAGGAATGTAAATTTATAGGAAACAAAGATGAACAGAAGCTGTAGTTTTTTTCCCTTTTAAAATTGACTTAACTTTCATAAAAGAGTCTGGAAGACTGGTTGCCATTCATCATTTGTGAAGCTTTACAGTATTCTTTATCATTTCTTCATCTAATAATTACTTTTTTCCTATTACTATAACTGCGGTGGTGGTGCTGTGATAGCGTTGTCACCTCACAGTAAGACGTTGTCCTGTTCGATTCTCAGCTAGAGCGTCTTCTGTGTGGAGACCTGCATGAATGGGCATACCTTCGTTGAAGGTTGTGCGTCAGGGCCGGCAACTCGGCACATAAAAATCTACTGCCAATCATTAGCGGACCAGAGTTCCGCTGTGGCAACCCCTAACCGGGAAAAGTCGAAAGACTTGAAGACTAAACCCGCAGTATCTTTGATGAGCTCAACTCCTAATAAGCTGTAGACTAGTTAGATTAAAATGAGATCTAAAGGTTGCTTTGGTAGACCCCCATTTCTACCACTCTCTATCTTCCCATTCAAGTCGTGATTAAATGTATATTTGATGAGCCTGCTTCAGGTGTTCAGTTTTGACCTCTTAAAATAGGAATGGCATATTACAATTCCCTAGCAAAGAATGCATATTCTAAAAGATTTTTTTTTGTTACTGTTTGGTTTCTGCCACTCTGTGAATTTGTATTTCAGGTCTCATTAGAATGGTATGGTTTAGTCTGACATCTGTTGTCTGCTATTCAGTTATACAAAACGAGCCTGAACAGTTGCAACATTACTTAATTATCCAGAGATGTTTTGTTCACTAAGATAACACATGACAACTGTTTGGCTGACTGTAGAACCATGTTTTCATGGCAGAACGCCATTTGCACTGCTGTTAATACGTGTGCCAAGGTACAGCACCACAGCAGATTTTCCTAAAGCTCAGTGCACAGCTTCTATGGGAACTAGTATTATTAGCCTTTTAGGCATGGAAGGTTCCACAATGTGTAATTGTTACAAGTAAAAAATGTTCTCATTCACTGCTCTAATGGGCTAGAACTGGCTACCTCATGATTTAATATGCATTGATGACCACATGACCATCTGGGGGACTGTATTCCATATTTGTTTTAAGTGTCCTTCACTGTAGGTGACAGGCCATGCCAACATTGTTTTACACTGTTGTTCAAGTTGGTCAGCCTACTTACAACATTACAAAATTAAATGAAATGAAATCACTGTACGTAAGATTTATTCACTCATTGTATTCCTGTCTGTAATTCTGTTTCATATAGTAATTATTTTCCTATAATTTAAGGATGTATCTTAAAGACTTTACCTCTCAGATTTCTGTTGGTACTTGTGTTAATTATAACTTACTGCAATTGTTCAGCTTTTTTTTGAACGGTTTTATATTTTTCATGTCTGCTTGTGCCCATTGTCCCAGGCTGGATCTTAAAATGTAGTCCCTTGTAATTATTATTCCTTTCTGTGATTGTGGTTAATTCCAGTCTATCTGTATCATCTCAGTAGTTTCAGAATGGTTCTTTGCTGTTTAGTGTTCCCTCATGAACCCAACTGTTTTTTACAGTAAGCCAAGTTGTCTTTACCTGGTAAATGCCAAATTGATTGATTCTTGTATATGTACCAGAGTTTTCCATGTCATGGGGCACCCATGTTGTACTATCCAAATTCTTATAATTTACTGATAATGAAAGCACCATGTTTGTGTTTCACCCGGGTCCCCTTGTAACCAGAATGTTAATTAAATAATTGTGTTAAGGTTGCGTGTGTGTGTGTGGGGGGGGGGTCTGTGCATTAGGGAGGGGATAAAAAAGTATTTTTGCCTTAAAGGAGGTATGTTAAATATCAGGACTAGATTAATTCCCTTTATTCAACTGCATGACATTTATTAAAGAAAGATTTATTATGGAAAGAGTAGGGGAACTTCCCAGGTGCCTTGCCCAAATTTCCATTAGTCAGTATGAATACTACAATGGGTTTCCCCTGAAAACAGACTGTGTCTGGTGGGACTAAGCTAGCCAACAAAATATAAATAAGTAAAATAAGTAAATAGTAAACTGGTCAACACTTGGTGGTGAGTTAAGTTTAAAAATGAGGGTGGTAGCTGGCCAGAACTGAGAATGCAAACATATAGTGAGAAAATCTGGGGAAAAGCAAGCCAATGCTTATATGTAGGATGAATTCAACTTCTGTTTCTAGAAGAGATTCTTCTTTGTACCCTTGGAGGTCAGGGATATGGAGTATGAATGCTTCTTGCCCAAGACATCAGTGACTGATGTATCAGCAAGAAACTGTGACTTATAGATGGTGATTGCTTGTCATAGTGGTAACCCTAAGACCCACTGCCAGATTAAAGAAAGAAGCATTCCATGCAGTACTAGTTTCAGGGAGTCTCCCACTTTAACCAGGATGATAAAGGACAGCAGCTATGGCCATTGCCGAAGTAAAGTCCTGGATGTGGAGGTGTTTGGAGAGGCCACGGTGAAGGATTTTCATCTGGCCTCAGAGGCTTTGTTAAAACCATCCAGTAACTCAAGAGGGAAAGGAGAGACACCTCCCAATTTGTTTTCAGTAGGATTTGGAGAAATGCTATTCTTAGTGGAATATTGTCTTGATGTGAAGGGGATACTTTAGGAACTCCAAAATCCTGTGCATAAACAGTTGGCAGAATGAGGAATGGCAAAGCTACAGATGGGTATAACTTCCAGCCAGAAATACTAAACATATTGTGGGTAGCTCCAATAATGCAGAGGGTTAAAGCTTGGCATCCCATGTTTGATAGTGTGCTTGGGCATCTGCTGGAGCTAGCAAAGGAGGATGGGAGTGAGTAGATGCTGCTGGCCCACTCATCCTGGGTTGGAGGGAGGCAGATTTGGCCTGCCACTTGAGTGACACCTACCAGTAGCACTAAGGGATATACCTGTGGAGCACATACTGCCATAGTGCACATGCATAACTCGGGGGATTTTCTTTATTTATTTGTTTTCATTTTCCATTGTAGAGCACTGATCTCTGTGGACATTTTTCAGACTCAACCTGGGAGATGACTTGCTCAGAATCACACAGTTAGGCAATGGAGGCTGAGGGAATCAAACCTTGCACCTCTGATCCACAGGAAATAGCTTGTTAACAGCTTTTTAATACTGAAAGTCATTTGCCAGATTCACATGCAGAGGCATTCTCCCTGTGTCACCGTCAGACAGAGGATATCAAAGAGATGGTGATGGGAAAGTGGGTGCTCCACCAGGGGAGAGGAGGGATGCTTCACAGTAGCAGCACCCTAGCTCATTCTGTATCATCCAGATGTTCTTCGTGTTTGACTGTTGCAGTCATTACATTTGGGTTATCTGCTTGCAGTAGCCCTCAGTCGGCCTGATTAACAAAGTCTTGGGTCCTGCGTTGGTTGCTGTCCCTTCTTCCATGACTTCAGGTCATCAGAGGTATAAAGCATGCAGCCAACACCATTACATCAGTCTTCCTTGCCTTGCAGTGGCCAAAGCAGAAGCAGTTTGCAAGTGCCAGTCGGTCGACTCCTGAAATTTTAATTTTTGAGTTTCAGAACCGAAGTCTTCAACTAAAGCGAAGTACCCCGTTGGGAAAACCTTTTCTTGCTCCTTACCGATGTCAGTAAAAGTCAATAGTTGTATTACTTGTGGAAAGCAAATACCTCGCAAAGATTTTCATTCGTACTGTATTCCTTGTCTAGGCCCTGACCACGACGTACCTTGCTGCCGGTTTTGTGCTTTATTTAATCAGCGCACTATCCATTGTTGGTATATTTTCACCTCTAAATATTTCGATTCTCAGTTTAATTATCCAGAAATGTCATTGGTTAACCATCCAACTACTGGGATTCTGAACAAAAGCAAAGATAAAGACAGAGACAGGTCGCCAAGGTCCAAAGCTGCTGACGCCGCTTCTCCTAAGCCAGTCGCCAGTTCGCCGGTACTCAGTGAGGCGCTTTCATAGCCTCTGATACCCGCTACTTCTGACTCACAGGCCTCTACTGAGACCCATTCGGAGTCCGGTATGCCATGAGATGCTTCAACTGTGGAACCTGCGGATGTCTCTACCTTGGATGGGTCCAGAGACGCTGTGCAGGCACCGGCTTCTGAGGGTGTTTTCAGGCCTATGGACTTGCATATTAAACTGACACCTCCTTCTTCATTTAGGCCAAAATCTTGAACAATGCCTAAGAAACCGACGCCCAGGCCGCATGCTCAGGCCTGTATGCCTAAAAAACAAATGATAAGAATGGCTGAAGATCTTATAACTTTAATCAGGGGAAGCCAACCTCCCCCTTCTAAGAGACCTAGGACTGAAGTTGTTTATGAATCTTCTGACCAGGATTCTGATTTTTCTGATTCTTCTGATGATCTGGATTTGCCCTTATCTACATATGAGGATTCTGATGCAGAGGACTATATTCCCTCTGCTTCCCCTCCAGAGGATTTTTCTTTTGGTGAGACCTTACATACTCTAAGGGAGCATTTCCACTGAAAAAGCCAGGATTTTTCTGATTCAAAAAAGAGGCTTAGGGATTTCTTACTCCTGCCTCAACATAGGCCTTTGGCTATACCTCCTGTACTAGACATTGTTGATGATGCCTTTTTGGAATCTAGTTTGGCCCCTGATTCTTTGCCTCCTGCTCCCAGAAAACCTGACAGATATTACAGGGTTCCCGACTCTCACAAGTTCCTTTTTAAAAATCCTATTGCGGATCCAGAGTCTATTCCACAGGGACCCAAGGGCATTAAGGCTTCTACTGCTAAAAATCCTACCCCCTCTGATAGAGACTCCAGGGTGCTGGATAGATGGGGTAAGAAGGTTTACACTTCTCCAACCGTGGCCATTAGAGCTTTAAACTGCCAGTTTCATATGTTAAAGTATCAACAACATGTTCTTAGATTGCTTAAACAGAAAATGATGTTGATTCCTGACTGTGTTGAAAGTAAAGTATTACAGGATTTAATGCATTCTGCTGAACAGGTTGGAAAACATACTTTGCAATGTGGATTTGATTCATTAGAGGCTTCTTGCAGGGCTGCTAATAGGGTCTGTGCTCAGAAGACATAACTAAGCCTCAGTAGTTATGTGTCTCTTAATACTTTGCTCTTCCTACTGTTTCTACTCATTAACTGTGATTCCTTCCTTATTAACCATAATACTATCTCCCTCTAGAACATCTTGATTGTACTAGCATGTTATGTTATGCCTGCATTCTGCACTGCTGAATTTACTGTAATAACGTGTAATATGCATTGTAAATATGATTTTTGTTTAATGTTTCCTTATTTGTTATCTTGTTAATTTCATTGTTCTATCTTGGAGCTTATCTCCCCGGGCCTCTACTGAAAATGGACATGTATCCAGTTAGACTAGCCCGGTCAACAAATGTAAAATAAATAAATAACTAATAAAGACATGCTTGGCTTAAGGAGCAGTCTTTGCCTGATCATGTTAAAGCTAAATTGTTGGATGCTCCCTTAAATCAGGACCACCTGTTTGGCAACAAGGCTGAAGAAGTTCTTAAAAAGATGGAAGATAAAGCTAAATCTATGCAAACTGTTAAAGATTTCTTACAAGTTCAGCCTCCTAGATATAGTAGGCACTGGCCTTCTAAAAACTGGTCCTTTCCAGCCCCTTCCAGGTCTTCTCAAGCCAAACCAAGATACAGTAGAAACCCCAGGTTTCAGTCTCAAGGGACACACAAGACTAAGCAGTGGGGGGTTTCCACATCAAAACTTGGGAGTAGTAAGACTCCCCCTATGGAAAATCATCTCAATGACTTGCTTTTAAAATTTCCAAGCACTTCCCAACTGAATGCCCCTTTAGACGGAAAGATTGCAGGCCAAAAACTGGGAACTCATTACCCAGGACAAATGGGTTTTAAATATAGTGTCCCAAGGATACAGATTTCACTTCCACACATTACCACCACCAAGCGGGTGGCCAGATCTACCCCCAAATCAGTGAGCAGAGGCCCAAAATCAAGTACTCTCTCTTTTAAACTTGGGGGCTATTCAGTTGGTACCAGAAGAGGAAAAGGGACAAGGATTCCATTCGAGATTTTTCCTGGTACCCAGAAAAGGCAATACATGGCATCCTATCTCGGACCCTTCTACTCTAAACACCTTTCCGGTGATTCCAAATTTCAAGATGCTGACTCTTCACCAGCTGCTTCCTATGCTAGGCAAAGATTCATGGTTGGCAAAACTAGACTTAAAAGAAGCATACCTGCACATCCCTATCAGGGAGTCTTGCAGAAGATACCTATGCTTCAAAGCAGGCTACATGCACTATCAGTTCTCTGCACTGCCCTTTGGCTTATCTACTGTGCCCAGGGTATTCACAAAGTGCCTAGCTCCAGTCATTGCATTTTGCAGGCAAAGAAATATTCAAATATACCCATACCTGGACGATTGTCTAATTCAGGCAGAAAGCCAGGGCATTCTTTTTAATCATCTGGCCTTTGTTTAAAAAGTACTGACTTGTCTGGGGTTCGCCATAAATGAAAAGAAATCACACCTGGTACACTGTCAGAAATGATATTCCTGGGAGCAAGCTTGAATACAACTTCCCAGATGGCTTTCCTCATGCCAGAGAAATGGATTCATTTGACAGCCTACTTCAAACAAGTGGCCACAAAACCCTGCTATCTGCAAGGCAAATACTGCGAGCCTTGGGGTTCATGGCCTCCTGCATTCTTCTAATCCCATATGCAAGGTTGCATATGAGGAAACTACAATGGTATCTCAAAAACCTATGGTGTCAACATTCACAGGATCTAGAAGCAAGGATTCCTATCATACCTTGTCTACGCCTAGAGTTCCTTTGGTGGACAGAGGCCTGGCACCAAAACAAGGGACTACCATTCACATTACCCCCTGCCGCCCAACTCTTAACAACAGACACATCAGACTATGCATGGGGAGGCTCACCTGGCAGGGAAGTGCATTCAGGGCAAATGGAACCCAAGTCAAATGCACCTGCACATAAATCAAAAGGAAATATTAGCTGTACAGAATGCTCTGATAGCCTTCAAGGACCACATTCTTCCAGGACAACTAATGGTAAAGACGGACAGCACCACTGTAATGTGGTACATAAACAAGCAGGGGGCTACACATTTTTACCCCCTCTGCAGACTAGCCATGGCATTGTGGAACGCAGCCTTGAGCTATCAAGTGAATCTACAAGCTGAATTCCTGCCAGGAAAACTAAATACACTGGCAGACGGACTAAGCAGAAACCTCATGGACCCACACGAGTGGAAACTGGAACCAAGGATTTTCAACATGTTGGCAAGCAAATGGGGGAGCCCAGATATAGACCTGTTTGCCTCCCCCCCTGAGCCATCAACTGGACAAATTTTGCACAAGGATTCCCACAAGCTAGCTTGGAAAGTAGATGCTCTATCCGTCAGCTGGAAAAACCTATCAGTTTATGCCTTTCCTCCTCTGCCTCTGCTCTCCAAGGTACTACTAAAGATCAAACAGGACAAGCCAAGGATGATTTTAATTGCACCAGACTGGTCTCACCAACACTGGTACCTACTCTTGTGCAGTGTGTCATGTTTGGCTCCATGGCACCTGTCTCAGACTCCTTCCCTGTTGTCTCAGCAGGAGAACCAGATTCTGCACCCTCATCTGCAAACCCTGAACCTAGCAGCCTGGCTAATTACGTAATCTCTCCTTTATCATCCCTGTGATGGATATCATTTTAGAGGCAAGGAGGCCTAGTACTAGAAAATCTTATGCTGCAAAATGGAAAAGATGGTGTGCCTGGAATCAATCTCAAGGAATGAACACAGCAGTGCCCAATTTACCTCAGATTTTACAATACTTGACTGAGATGCTTCATAAGGGTGTGTCCTTTTCTTCCATCAAAATTCATGCCTCAGCCATTTCAGCTTATTATAGCACAGACCCTCCCCTCTTCTCTCACCCACTGCTCAAGCAGATCCTCAGAGGGGCCAAAAATATAAGGCCACCAGGAGAGCCCCAACTCCAGCCTTGGATCTTAACTTTATCTTGGAGAAACTCACTCTTCCTCCTTTCGCGCCAGCTGCTACTGCAGATTTAAAATTTCTTTCCTGGAAAACAGTTTTCCTTTTAGCAACCAATTCTGCAAGAAGGGTATCTGAATTACAGGCCCATATGGCAGTGGAACCTTTCATCATCTTTCATGCGGACAGGGTGTCCCTCAGAACCAATCCCTCCTTCATGCCCAAGGTGGTATCCAGTGTGGCTCTTAATTAGTCCATTCATTTGCCTACCTTTTTCCTAACCCACAGAGCAAAGGGGAATGGATACTGCACTCATTAGATGTGCACAGACAGCTTAGATTCTACTTGGACAGGACTAAACCTCAAAGGAAATCTGAACAACTGCTTGTGGCATTTGCTGCAGGGACAGAGGGGAAAGATATTTCAAAACAAACCATTTCAAAATGGATAGGCCACTGCATTCATTTCTGCTATAAGCATCATGGAAAACCTATCCCACAGGGCATCAGACCCCATTCAACCAGGGCTGCATCTACCTCTACAGCCTTTCTCAGGGGCGTCCCTAATAGGGACATCCTAGAAGCTGCTACCTGAAGTTCTGTACATACTTTCACCAAGCATTATCATTTGCCAATTTTCTCTAAATCCAGAGCTGGTTTTGCCACTGCAGTCTTGCAGGGCCTTATAGCTGGTCCTAATTCTATTTAAATTCCTCCTCCCAACCTTAGCTTTGGGAATCTACCCAAATGTAATGACTGCAACAGTGAAACACGAGGAACATAGTACAGTTGTGTACACTTAACCATAAATGTAGATGTTTGAGTGTATTTACTGTTGCAGTCCTAGTTACCCTCCCTCCAGCCCCCTTTCTTCTTTTGGCTATACATGTACTCTCACTTACTATGCTCAAAAAGCTTTTTGGTGTATTTGTTTTTTTGTTGGAAGTATATCCTTGTATTTATAGATTTAATTGCTTCCCATTAGGGGGCACCTGACATCTAGGGCAAGAAAAACTGATGTAATGGCATCGGCTGCATGCTTTATACCCCTGATGATCTGACGTCATGGAAGAAGGGACAGCAACCGACGCAGGACCCAAGACTTTGTTAATCAGGCCAACTGAGGGCTACTGCAAGCAGATAACCCAAATGTAATGACTGCAACAGTGAATACACTCGAACATCTACATTTATGGTAAGTGTACACAACTGTACTTTCTTGCTGGTGGGGTACAGAGCTGTCAACAGGGCTCTCTGGGCAGGAATGAATAGTTCTTAAGGATCTTACCATGCCCCAGAATACCAAGCTACCTTCCCATAGAAAAATTTGTTGGACACACACACCTCACACAGACACACATGCACACACACATACTGGAAAGTATTCTGACATACACACACATACAGGGGCTTCACCTCCCTTTCCACTTGGAGTAGTAGAATGCACTCTGTGATTGCTCCAGGGACCTCCTTCAGAAAGTTGTGTATTTCATTACAGTGTTCCAGAAGTGGCCTCTGCAACAACAATACTGCTTTTCCAAAGTCATGCTTCCTTGGCTTGACTAACTAAAGAAACAAAGCAAATTATGCATCAAAGAGACAAATCCTGGAAGCTTTACCAAAAGAATAAACTTCCCAAAACCCTTCTCCAATATACACAGCTCTGTAACTTTGCAAATAAACAAATCTTCAAAGACAAAAAAATCCTACTACACTAAGCTCCAGTCCAACCATCCCCAAAATGCTAGGCTTTTTTGGAATTCCATAAACTCACTCCTCAACCCAGGCTCCAAAAATAACCCCTGTCCACACCCAAGTAAATCTGACCTCGAATTAGCCTCACTATTCAACTCTTTCTTTATAGAGTCAGTATCTGACCTAACAAAAACTTTTCCAACAATGACCCATCTCTCCTACATTCCACCTCATCTAAGTCCCGAAATAATTTGCCGCTATATGAACCACTGGAAATCAAAGCAAAAAAGTGCCATGAAGACCAAAGACTGTTACCTCCTTCAGACTGAATAATTTCCCGCTATGTTTGAACTTAAACCTGCCTCCTCTAACTACATAAAAAGACTTCTATCCAAACATAATCCTGCTCCAATGCACCTGACAACATCCCCTCTTCCTTTCTCAAGTCTGCTGCTGATAGTATAGCTCTCCCAATTAGTATCCTAATTAATAGATCCATAAAGGAATCCTATGTCCCTAAACTCTGGCATTCCACCTTTATTCTTCCTCTGCACAAGGGAGGCAAAAACACTAACATTTCAAACTTCCGCCCTATAGCTTTTCTCCCTCCAATCTCCAAAATCCTAGAAAAATGCTTCCACCTCCAACTTATACTTTTTCTAACTAAAAACCAACTTCTTACCCCTACCCACCATGGCTTCCGACCAGGACATAGCACCATAACAGCTCTACTCTCATTCTTAGAACCTGTCAATCAAGCCCGAGATTCTGGAACTTGGTATCCACAGTGCTCCTAGATCTCTTTAAAGCATTCAATACCATTTCCCAAAAGCACCTTCTAAGTCACCTCTCAAACCTAAATCTCTCCCAAAACACACTTTCCTGGATCTCAAGCTGTCTGTCAGATAGATCTCAGGCTGTGAAATGGAAAAAAGGCACCTTACCTTTCTTACCCACTCCTATCGGAGTACCACAGGGGTCCATCCTTGGAACAATGCTGTTTAATATCTTTATCAGTTACTTTCACGCTGCTATTCCTAATGCCAAAGTCATCCAATATGCAGATGACTCTGCACTTGTCTGCTCTGCCTCTAACCTCCCTGAACTCTTATCTGAAACTCAGACTGCCTTCTCAACTACTAAGATCTGGATGTGCCAAAATCACCTTTCTCTCAATGCTAACAAATCTAAAATACTACTCTTCACACCCTCAAAATCTTTCGCTTTTGATAAAAATTACTTCCAAGTCCTTAGCTAAAGCAACTCTCCTTTCAAAGGTGTTCCCTTTGCCAAACTACTTGTGTAACTATAGACGAACACCTCAAGTTTGGCATCCATATTCAGCAAAATATTAAAAAAAACACCAAAAACTAAGTATGCAATACAGGAACAACCACTTCCTCTCTACTTCTACCAGGCATACTCTGGCCTGCTCTTACCTCCTTCCCTCCCTTCTGTATGGCTCCCCACTACTAACTAATCAGTCCTCTTCCATCACTTCCAGGCTTGAAAGCTGTTAATAACCAAATTTCTAAATTTGCCACCAAAGCCAAACATTCCACTCATCAC
The DNA here is from genome assembly GCF_019279795.1 of Protopterus annectens. Classification (NCBI taxonomy): domain Eukaryota; kingdom Metazoa; phylum Chordata; order Ceratodontiformes; family Protopteridae; genus Protopterus; species Protopterus annectens. The sequence goes on along the minus strand of NC_056733.1, from coordinate 571,213,436 downwards.
TGTGTTACCCTCCAATCCCTCAACTGGTTAGAATTCACAAATTACCTGGACTTCCTCCAGCTCACTACAGCACATAGACTAATATTTAATCCACCCAAATGCCCCGCTCTAACTAACATCCTTCCCCCATACACCCCAAGTAGAACTCCGATCTGAACACCAAAACTTAATTACTGTCCACAAACCTAAACGCCCTGCTGGACAACTTCTTCTCTCCTTCTCCTTAAGTAGAAATGGAACTCTCTCCCTTCCATACTAAGGACAATGTCAAATACAAACAACTTCAAAATTCAGCTTTACACCTACCTCTCTTCCAAATGGACATGTAACTGCATTCTCCCAACCTAGAACTCATTAACAAAAGTCCCTGGGAAGGTATCCTCCTGAGTTCCTAAGCACGTTATAGCTGGCTATAACCTTCTATGGCTAATTCCCATGCGATCTCTCAAACTCTGTAAATAGCTTTTGACTTTTGACTTTAACTGTGTAAATTGTTAAAATGTATCTGCACAATATTTTTCTACTGTGGTCAATATTGCTCACACTTTGCATTGTTTGATATGTATGTGTACTTGTACTTTTATTTTTATTGGACTGCTATCTTTACTGTAGTCTGTTTCATGGAGCTCTTATCCCCTGGCCTCCACTGAAAACATGCTCTCTGGGCCCAGTGGACTTCCCCAGTAATCAAACTGGAAATAAATCAATAAATAAATAATTAAATGTTTCCTTATTCCCAAGACAACACTGGAATGTTTGTAGAACTGTTTAATCAGGTAAACTATTATATTATACTGATTCTAGAGGTTATGTCACTTCTTTTGGAGCTTTTCTCCCTGTGTCCCCTCGTAACTGGCCTGTTCCCAGTAGGGATAACCCAATTAACAAATATGTAAACAAACAAATAAGTACTCAAATAAAGTACTTTCAAACAGAAAAAAAAATGCTAACAACATTAAAAGTGGCAGTCTCAGCAAAAAAGAGGGCAGGCAGAATTCAGAAATGTCACCCTAAGGCCCTCTTTTAAGATTTAGTTAAGGAAGTGTCTGAGTGCTGATTGTGTGTGCTAAAAAAAGTAACATGAAACACCTCTGTTCCTATCAACATTTTTAATTTCTTGCACCTTAACCCTAATGCATACAATTCCACCCAGTGCTCGACTGGCCAGAATAATATCGTTAAGTGTTGTAAGTCGCTGCTCAGCCTTGCACTCCTTTACTTTGTCAGTGGCTCTGCTGAGAGGATTACTCTGTTAATGTCACTTTATGTAGTATGTATCTTGTGTATATCTTAGTTAGGTTTTAGATGGTTAGCTTCCCTCCATTATCCACTAGTCTTGTCATCTATAAAATTACATATGCTTGTTAGGGACTGTATTTTGTCAGTTGTGCTATAAATCTCATGTTATTGCTTTTTGTCATTTGTCTGCCTTACATGTGTAGTGTAGTGTGCTGTTTTTACATACTTGTTTGTCAACATGCTTTTTCTCATGCCTTCTGTATGTTGCATTTGGTATACATTCCTTCAGTCGATAATCTCCGAACGTTATTTTTTTCCGAACCAGAATGCCGATTTTTAAAGTGGCGAACGGTCGGAATTTCATACAAAACACCGAATGCGACATTTCCGACCGCTCTATCACCTAAACAAGTGTTACCATGGGTCAAAAAGGGGGGATGTTTTGTGCTTCGACTATCTCCGGTTTGCAATTATGAGAACCTGCTGCACTGCTTTTGACATTTGGTATGCCGACAAGGTAATGGATGGCTAAATGAATGTATACCATTGTATTTGAGTTTACACTTTCGCACATAGTACAGATCTACCTTATTGGGCCTTTCCTTGTGTGTGTGTGTGTGTGTGTGTGTGTGTGTGTGTGTGTGTGTGTGTGTGTGTGTGTGTGTGTGTGTGTGTGTGCGTGTGTGCGTGTGCGAGCAAGTGTGTGTGTGGGGATACACACACACACACACATATGTACGTATATATATATATATATATATATATATATATATATATATGTATAGATATGTGTGTGTGTGTGTGTGTGTATATATATATATATATATCCATATATATATATATATATCTATATCTATATATGTGTGTGTGTGTGTGTGTATATATGTGATATATGTATGTGTATATACATACATCTCTCTTTCTTTATATAAATATATTTGCATATGTATATCATTTTTCTGTTTTTTATGTGCTAGATGTAAACAGCAGAATACAGCTAACAAACATTTATAAAACTCTGTCTGCCTACCATTTTGTTGTATGACATGCCCTAGATAGCATTTAACTCTTGGAAGTCATTGTATCTGTGTAGTTTTTTATTTTTTTATTTTTTTTGCCATTTCAGTTTGGTGTTGCAGCTCTGAATCTGAGGTCCTAGACTCAGAAAGTCATGGTTTACATGCCATTTCTTAGGAAATAGTGGCAGTAACTCACATTACTTATATGGTAGATACTAAGAGCTATTTCTGTTGGTTAGCATTTATTTAAATGTGCTTTCTGTAGGAAAATGGTTAAACTGCCAAAAAACTGAAGAGAGCACCCTGTCGAGATTCATGAGTCACACATTTTCAAGGCTGACATTGAATAAAATGAATATAGTCTACATAAAATAAATGTGCTATGGACATGAGCTTTGAATATTAAGAATGTTAAAATCTATGAATTCGGACCTCTAAGGACATATGACTTGGGAAACAAATTACCATTCTGTTGTTAGGAAGGCCTATGGCAAGGGTAAAAATTATTCATCTTATCTGTAACACAGATAAAAAAAAAGTAAACATTGGAAAGAATTCTGAGATTTTGCCTCTTCATATTTATTGGGTTTAGACAATATGAGTAAAATTAAAACTTGTGAGAATGTATTACATAAAGCAACAAAAACAGTACATTGAAGTGCATATAAACTTAGCCCAGGAGCTGTGTCTGGTTAAGTGTTGCTCATAATCACACAGTTAAGTAATGTAGACTGGCTTAATCAAAACGTGCACCACTGGACCACAGGAAACAACTCATTAACAACCACTTAATCCTCTAAGCTTACTGCCAGAAGTTTGTGATGACACCACGGTTGTGGGGCTCATCACAAAAGGAGGATGAAAGGGCGTACAGAGAGGAGGTGGCATCGCTGATCATTTGGTGTGAGGAACAACCTTAACCTGAATGTGAGCAAAACCAAAGAGGTCATCACTGACTTCAGGAAAAAGAGAACAAACCACCCAGCGCTCAGGATCAATGGTCAGAGTGTGGAGACGGTTATGAGTATGAAATTCCTGGGTGTACACATATCGGAGGATCTGTCATGATTGGGAAATACCAGCCAACTTGTCAAGAAAGCACACCAACATCTCCACTTTTTAAAAAGGCTGAAAAAAGCTAGGCTTCCTCCTCATATTATCTCCCACCTTCTATAGAGGTGCAATAGAGAGCATCCTCACCTGCAGCTTCTCAGTGTGGTTTGGAAGTTGCACAGTTACAGAACGGAAGGCACTACAAAGAGTGGTGAGGGCTGCAGAGAAGGTAACAGGTTCCAATCTTCCATCAGTACATCTTTATTCTGCAAGAAGTATCCAAAAGGCCACCAAAATTATACAGGACAACACACAATCCTGCTCATGGACTGTAAACATCTGGCATCAGACAGGAGATATTGCAGCATCCGCTACAGGACTACAAGATTCAGTAATCATTTTTACCCTGCAATACTTATTTATAGTCAGTATTATTTAACTTATTCAAGTGCAATATTAGACAAATAACTTATTTTAGTCTGTAGTGCATTTTGTTTTACTTTAAATAGGGTAGTTAATTTAACTCAGGGGAAGGTATTATTTTCGTTTAGGAATGTTGGTTAATGTCTCCACTCTTTCTTGCATGTGCTGGGAGTAGTATTGTATGTGTTAGTTATGTTTATTCCTCTACTTGTATGTGTTGTTTCAGTTTCCTTTGTAATCTCAAGAACTGAGATTATGCACGAAATTTCATTTAGGCTACACATGTAGTTGTAAATGACAGTAAAGTTCACTTTGACTTTGACTTTGTGGAATTCCATACCTTTGCTGAGCACTCCCTAGTGTTTACCCAAAGTACTGCCGTTATACTAATTGTGCTTTATGAAACAGACATGGCAATGATATGTGGCTGTATGTCATGTATGGCTCCTCTTGATTGGGGACGCAGGCACTATTGAGTGCTTCAGATGGGTGTTAAAAGCTTTTAAGCCTGTTTACTTAAAGATATATGTGGCTAGGTTCTGTAAGATCCCTGCGATAATTTCCCTAGTACTGATTCTGTGTTCCTGTGTGCAAAAGTATCATACTGCACCTACCAAACTAAGTAGAATCCAAAAGAAATATTGGACATTTCTACTGGAGCAAAGGCATTCTTCTATGTACCATCATACTACTTGCCCAACAGAAATACGTCTTTGGGAGTGGTTTGGTGACTGAGCCAGATCTGGAAGAGGCAGGCATAACCCAAAAGTCCTTACCAATGAGCTTGACTGACTGGTGGTTAGTGACCCCTACCCAGTTGAAAAGCATATTAGCTGCAGTGTTGTTCATTATTAGTGAGGATGGATCTGCCAAAAAATGAGTTGGCATTTATGGTATTTACTTGGGCAAAGAGGTCCCAAAAATAAGGAATGTATAAACCAATGTACTCTCAATGGATTGTATATTTTGTTATACAGTGACCCCAAAGCTGGCTGATTCTTATGGATAGTGCATCAATGTGGTACAGCTGATTGTTTATGTGTGTAATGCTTGACTGTTTACAAGAATGCATTGTTTTCTTATTTGTAGTACATGACTCCATAACCATGGCTGAATATGGTCATGCAAAATATAATTTTATCACTTCATTTAGGGGTAAAAAAGATCTTGTCACTAGATCAAGCAGTGGGAGTGGATCTAGGTTGTTAGTATATGGGATATTTCTCCTCATGTTAAGAATCAAAGCCTGCTGCCTGGAGTGCTGAATTTTCTCCTGATGCATACACGAGTGATGCATCAGGCCAGTTATGCTATGCACTTTTGATAATTTCTATATTTTCTGCTGAAGAGTACATCATTGCTGTGTTCATGCCATATCTGTGTGGTAACTAAACACACATTAACATATCTGCAAAATAAAGCACTCTTTGGAAGTCTTTATTGGCTATAAGCAGTGGCAGTATGGAAGAAAACGGGGTACATCACGTTATCTGGAGTAAGTTAAATGTTTTGCTTCCTACCCTACCTGTTTGGGTACATCACATTATCTGGAGTAAGTTAAATGTTTTGCTTCCTACTCTACTGTTTGGGTTAGCTTTGAACAGAGATCAGTTTGCAGTACGTTGGTATGTTTCCTACACCCAGTTTCAGGAACAGGAGTTCACAATAAATGCTGCTGTTTTGGTGGCAGTAGTCTGCAGCACATTTATGTGAAAGCACCAAATTACTGTATCTTACAGCACTTATTTATTCTTCATTGGTCAGCTTAGTCCCACTAGGCTAGTGACCTCTTCTTATGGGAGACCCGATGTGGTATTTGTACAGACTAGGGGAAATTTGGCCAGGCCATCTGGGAAATTCACACATTCTTTGCAGTAAGTGCTGTGTGATCTTTTACATTTACCAACTCAGGCAGATGGGACCTCATCTTATTGTCTTATCTGAAGCACAGCCTACTCATGAGTGCTTAATTAATTCAATCCAGTCACCTGGGGTGTGAACAGAACTCACAGCCTTTTGTTCTTACAGCACCAAAGGTTTATATTCTACCTGTTGAGCTACTGACACCATCTTGTTTTCTTCTCTTTTTCACTAATTTAGGGATTTCCTGCATTCTGTGAGTTATGGCATGATGGAGGATTGTACTGGACCTGTTGCTTTTTCTTTCCACATGCCATCTATCTCACATTGTCACAGTGTTCATGAAAATCCGACCATGTGTACTGGGTGTATGTGGAGTATAGAACTTGAAATACTAGTTGCCACCTTCTTGTATGTACCTTTTTTCCTCCAAAAACTGACTGATAAAATGTGCCAAGGTACTAAAGTGCAGAAGCCTTAATTCATATTCCTTTTATCAGCAGCTGACCATGGAGCTGACTATAAGGCTGTGCCAGCCTCTTACTGAACTTAGCCTGGCATATTTTATGTGTGTGTAGGGGGGTCTGGGAGGTGTTGGGGGCAGTGCTTACTGTGGGGTACAGGAATTTATGCCAGCTTCTACCTTTTCTATGTTGTTGTTTTTGTAGCAGTGTGGTGCATTGATGGAGAAGATTACATAATAAAACAACGGATATCCTGGTGCTTCACCTCTCCATTATGAGACAGTGTTGCTGCAGCACTCTACAAAAAAAAACAAATATTTTCCAGATTATGGATTAATAAGTATGCTTGTGATTTTTAACTACATTCAATCTGCAAGATACTTGGAATTTAATTATTGCATAACCTTTCAGTTTTTTTCAGCATACACATTTTAGTTTTTACCAGTTCAAATTGGAGTGATCCTGTTTAAGCAATCAGATATGGAGCGTTTGCTATATAATATAGTAATGGAATATCACTGTAGTATGCTTTCTGACCATTTGTTCCATAAGATTGGTTCCCAACAGCATTATTCTGAGTGCATGTATAGCATGGGGGAATATTTACTGGCTTAATATCTGCTAAGCCAGTTGAAAATGCAGCATCTTACTACAGTTTACTAAACAGCATCACTGTCTGTTAGAGAATCTCTGTTTTACCTGTGATTTTCTTTTATTCCCCTAGTGTGCTGAATTTAGAATATTTCTTTTTCTGTATTGAAGTATGTGCCTCTTGGTTAACTGACTGTTCTCAAGGCTATTTGTAAAATGTGGAGATGTTAAAGAAAATCCATCACACGGTTCAGCTTTTAGCCATTGCTGGATAATGTCCTAAACACTTTCCTTCAGTTAATAGCTTTTTTTTCCGTTTCTTTAAAATGGCAGTGCATTCCTGTTAGCATAAGACACACTGGTATTTCTTGCAGTTGTTTTACTGATGTACTTGCGTTTTTTTTTTTTCTAGACTGGTAATGACATCATAGTGAGACTCCGTCCACAGTCTATTGTCAGTAAAGTATTTTTTGGTTCCTCGCTGTTGCTCAGCAGTCGGTGTGTGAGCAGTATTCATATGTACTGGAAACCCGGTCATTGTCAGTCAGGAATTCTCCTCACACTAGACTGGTATCCAGGAAATGCTTGAGAAAAACTGGAGCTTTGTATATGTATTTATTTTGAACTAGTCAGAAATATCACCTAATTCATTTAGCACTTTGTAAACTGAACTTCTCAGCTGTGTCACTGACAGCTCATCACGGCGCCATCTGTATATTCTGAAATGAGGATGTGAATTGAGCAATTTTATAGGTCATGTTGACTGAAACTTATTACTCTTGTAATGTATCAGAAAGAGCAATTAGTAGGACTAAGTAGGATAACTTTTCAACAGATGTCCAAAGTCCTACCAAATAACAGGTTTAGTTTGAGAGATTTTCTATGTTAAACCATATAGACATGTTAGTTGTAAGATGTGATCCTTGGTCTGTCAAGTGCATTATGTCATGTCATTTGTAGCTTGCAACTTTATCAAGCTTTTCTAGACTACTGAATGGTCATTTTTATTCTGATTTCACCAGTGACCGTAATTGCAGTCATTGTATGGGATGTAGGTTTGACTTGTAATAAGTACATAGTGCCTTATTCTGGATGGACTAACATTTCATTTGAAAGCAACTGTACAAGCGATAGTAAAAGTAATTTGTACTTGAATGTTAGACAAGAGCTTTCAGTTTGGAGTAGTCCATATTAAGTTGCAATTGGTTTCAGTAAAGGACATAAATATTAAAATGTTTAAATGTAGTCCATTGTCAATAGTCTTTGATTTTATTTATTTTTAATATTGTTTTATTTTATTTATTTTTATTTCTCTCCTGTTATTGCCCAGAAGGTAAAATATTTGCTATCAGAAGCATGGAAAACAGTATTGACTTCCATAGTCAGGCTACTTTAATCCGAAGTAGGGAAATGGGAATACTGGGCCAAATTTTTTTTTTTTTATCTGCCATCAAAATCTGTTTATATGTATATGTCATGTGTCATTTACATTTAACATGTGACATCTTAAAAGAAGAAAAGTATCTTACCATTGGTTTTCTTGACTGAAACAAACTTAGTTACAGATGCAGTTTTAGGAAAAAGTATAAACCAAGGATGTTTAAGAGTGTCAGAAATGCCTTTTCTGTAAAACCTACATTCTGTTCCAGCTAGCAAGATGATAAGATTTTAATAGCTGCTTTTTTTTCCTCCTGAGAAGTGTACTAATTATTTCTCTGGGTCTGATTCTGTCCTCTGGCATTGTTTCTGTCTATATTAAATGTGTCTTTTTCACTGGTAGACTGCAGTCTCGGCAGTACCACTGTGAAATCCTATTATCCTGCCCTGTGCCTCTGATTAATTTTTGTATTAATTTTACTGCAAAGGTGAGCAGACTAATTTTCCAGTTTTTATTAGAGTGCGGTGCTGCTGACAGGCACTATAGAAATTGGGGTTTGGCCTCTTTCCTGTCTTTATCCCCATTAACTCTCTTTTCTAATTGCCTGCAGGTGCCTGACACTAATTAAAGAGGGCACTGAGTCATTGCTATTTATGTGTTAAAACTAAGCCAAGGCTGCTTAAAATGCCGCTCATATGCTGTACTATAAATTATATTATTTTCATATATTTATAAACTAATTTCAGATGAGACTACATTAAAAGGCTTATGTTGCGTTCCTCAACAGTAATGAATGTGTGCTACAAGCTTTTTCATGTTTGGATGCATAGTAACATAATGCAAATTTATCTATTTCATGTTTGTTAATGTGAGTAATACAATAAGGTGTACTGTACCCATTTGAGACATAGCCACAAAGCATTCCACAAGTAAGTACACTTTGCTATGTTATGTAGTGAGAGAGTATGAAGGAACATTGTATAATATAGTGGAGTGGAGTCCTATTTGTATACAGAACAAACAGATAAAAGTAATTTATTACTGTTGGTAATGGTACATGCATCTCCCAAGTTATACCAGTTTTCTGTGGAAAATAAATTCCTTTACTTGCTGTAGGATTCGGAAAGCAACAATAATTAGTAAGTTAAGTAAGCAGTGTTAATCAAACGGACCTTAGTCAGAAGAAGTGACATTTGGATAGGTAGGTAATGAGACAAATGTGGACAAAAAGGGTACATTTGTGAAGTTGTAGAAGGAGTTGGGAGAGGGCGGTAAAGGCTTCTTTTTACGTGATCTCATTTACTGGATGAGTTACTAAAATCACAGTTCCCTTCTTCAGGGGTGAAGTCATTATAGTTCATTTGACAAGAGTGTTCACATAAAGTCCGCAGGGTGGGTTTTCCAAAATGGTTAAGGTCTTCACCTCATAGACACAAGGTACAGGGTTTGATTCTGACCTTAGTTTATTGGCTAGGCTTAAAATGGCCCTTCAGAGCAGTTAGCCTTGTATTCATCTATGAACCTCTGACGATAACAGTGCTGAATATGGTTATAATGTTACATAGATAAAAGTAGCTTTTCTTAAATATTAAATGTAGCACATTAAGCTGTGCTAGATTTAAAAGTACATATTTCAGTTTGTTCAAACAGCCACATAACTGTGTAAGTGACTGCAGAGCAATAAGAAGTGCAACTGTCAAAATCAGTTTAAGACAGTGGGAGAAAGTATCAGATTAGACCGGGTGTCTGGAGTGAAGACCAGTGCATGATGTCAAGGAGGGGCAGTACTGCCAGCCAATGGTCTGATCAGTTTAAGACAGTGGGAAAAAGTATGCAATGGTCTGTTCTATTGGGGCAACACACAAACACACATACACAAGCTGATATGCATGTCTGTGTGTGTGTGTGTGTGTGTGTGTGTGTGTGTGTGTGTGTGTGTGTGTGTGCACAAACACACATACACAAGCTGACGTGCGTGTGTGTGTGTGTGTGTGTGTGTGTGTGTGTGTGTGTGTGTGTGTGTGTGTGTATCTGTATCTATAATGTATTAGAGAGAGAGAGAGATGCATATCTTTTCTTATCTTTCTCTGTGTATATATATCTATATATGTGTGTGTGTGTGTGTGTGTGTGTGTGTGTATATATGTGCTATATATATATATATATATATATATATATATATATATATATATATATATGTGTGTGTGTGTGTGTGTGTGTGTGTGTGTGTGTGTGTGCGCGTGTGCATGTGTGTACATGTGTTTACAATACACACAGATATATAGGCATAAATCCCTATGTCCCCTGATGAATAAACAAAGGGCTTGCAAGTAGCACATATGAAGTTAGGGTGGGGGAATCCACTTCCACCAAGAGACCTGTTACTAGTTGTGTCCCACAGGGCTCAGTACTGGGACTTCTATTTGGAATATACTTCTCTGAAGTCATGGCAAACATAGAGGACCTTTGGCTGACCAAATCTGCTGAAGACTGCAAGCTGGGTGCAATCTTTGAATCCTGCAGAGTTCTAGATATCCTCCAGGAGAGTCTGACACAGACAAATGACTGCTGCCGGGGCCATATCCTAAGATTCAATGCGAAAAATGCATAATTATACCCTTTGGGAAGAATACTCCCTAAGAGTAGACCCAGTGGTAACAGACTTAGGAACTCAGGTTAACAGTATCCTGAACTTTGATCACCATGTGTCCATTGTCGTGTGAAAGTCCTTCTGCTTGGCACAACTTGTAAGTAAGGGCATGGTATCCAGATCTAAGGAGATCATAGTACCATTATACTCGGCCCTCATTAAACCAATAATCGAGTACAATGACCCCTTCTTCATGTACATGATCAGGCATTTGCAGCAACTGGAGCAGCCACAGCAGTTCCTCACTAAAATAATACAGGATGTAAGTAATATATCCTGTGCAGACCGCCTCAAAGCCCTGTCCCTGTACTTGGTCTCCTACAGACAGCTGAGGTGCAATCTATGCCTAACATACAAGGCATTCTTCAGTCCAGCCCTGAGGGATCAACTACACATTCAGAAAACAAATGGCATTAGAATTACCCACTCTCAGGATCTAAACCTCATCTGTGACATGAACAAAACTTGTTGGAAGGATAGGTTTATGTCTCAGAGATTACCCTTCTCTGGAACAGTCTCCCCATTCGTGTGCAACAGAGCTCTTCACTAAGCCTGTTCAAAAGCAGTTTGGACCAGTGGATGGGAAATATCAGATTCACCCCTGGCTTGTCATCTTTGGCCCTTATGGACAGCGACAGTTTGTAGAATCTCTAAGTCAAAGGCATATACCAAAGCCATTCTAGCCTGTGGGCATTGAAAATTGAGAAAATTGGGGCATGAATGACTAGGCTGAAAAAGGCTCTGAGGCTGTTAGTTTAGTAACCTCCTATGATTCTACAATACATACATATATTGTATATATATAAATATATAGAGAGAGAAAATTAAAGACCATGGAGAACACAGACCACATTGCACTGGCCCAGTAAGCAGACACCATATAAAGAAGTTTAGGGACTATCATTTCTCTTATTTACTGATTAGCTTCCCGTTTTAAACAGCTCAGCCTGTCTGCTGTTCTCACCAGTGTTCTCAACCACCTATAGATTTCCATTGCACTTCTGAACTTGAGGAGTATCCTCTCTAGGGTGTTTGTCCTTTGGATCAGTGGCACATCAGTCCCAGCCACACTGTGGGTGTGCCAGTTCTCCGAATATGGCTTTTTGGAGCAGTTTTAAAGTCAGATATTTACCATATCCTTTTATGGTTTTTAACTACTTGTTTTCAGTGTCACATACCCAGGAGTGCAAAGAACATTCTCAGTGCCAGAAAGTATGCGTGTGTGTGCATACGTACACACATATATACATATCTATATATATATATATATATTACAGTCTAGGTCTTCTCATAATGCTGATTGATTTTGTATACTTATTCTGTTATTAACCATGTGCAACTTTCTTCCTGTATATATAGGTCTTGTTATGTCTTCTGCTGTATGCTGTATTTTAACATATTGTTTGAAAATTCTCTGTATACTGTATTTTAACATATTGTGTAAAATTTTACTTACTGTAGAGCTTTTCTCCCCGGGCCTTCACTGAAAATGGACCTGTGTCCATTCGGACCATCCCGATTAGCAAATGTAAAGTAAAATAAAAATAAAAAAAAAAATCATATATATCTATATCTATATGTGTGTATATATATATATATATATATATATATATATATATATATATATCTATATATACATATATATATATATGCATCTCTCTCTCTATGTATATATATATATATATATATATATATATATATATATATATATATATAATCTACATATATAGATGCATACATATGTATATGTTCCAACTATGAGTGGACAAAAGCGACTACACCATGGATTAAAATCACTGAACTGCATTCGCTGAAACCCCCCTGCGGGGGTATCATATACTGTATATAGTCACCTCTGCTTCATTATAGGGAAGAGCCTGCAGAGGCTCAGTAATCTAACACCACACTTCATTCAGACATAGGGTAATATAACATATGAGTGGACATTCATGTTTAAGGGATACATTTGTGTCAGAAGAAAATAGTTTGCTTAAAATGATGGATTACTCTCTTTTCCTATAAAATACATTGATGGACTGAAACAGATTTTGCAAGAGAAGACATTTTTGGAAGATCTCTGGCTAAGAAGAAGAATGGACCATAGATAACTAACTTCGCTGAGCAGTTAACAGGGGCAGAGGAGATTTGATAGGTTTAACAGAGCTGAGAGTTCAAAGAGATCAAAGGCCATTTAAGTTTAGGAGTCACCTTTCTTGTGTGATATGAATAATTAAGTACACCTGCACTGGAAAGGATATGAAGAAACCATGTAATTATTATGAACAGGATGATAGAATGTTTATGCAGTAGTGCTGGCCACATGGTCATGGTTAGAATATTTAAAGGATATGCAGACCCAACTCATCTCCTTATAGAGTCATACATTCTATATAAAAAACATCACCTAGGGCTGCCAAATGTACAGCCCACGGTGCATATGCTCCCCCTGCTGGTAGCGGACAAGCATTTGACATGCAGGCAACAGTAGCCAAGTAGATGTAAAGCTGTGTAATGTGTAAGAATGGCATTCATCATTATATTTCTGTCAACATGGCACTGATGAGTGCAGCCAAGGTCATCCACAAATTTAAATAAATGCATTGAAAACTGAATGCTAAATAAGAATATATTTCAGCAGATTATGACATAGAAGACTGGGAGAAGTCAGACAAGTTTGTTGTCTGGACTCTTAAGTGAAACAACAAGTACAACAGGGCATTGACAAAAGTAACATAATGAACCAGGCATGAATAAAAGCAGCTGCTTTAAAAGATTAGTATGTGTTACTGATGCATTGTAGAGTAGGCGGGCTGGGAAAATAGTATAATGAAGCATCTGCTGGGGAAACAGACATACATGAAATAATAAACTGTGACGCCACCACACAGAGGAGAGAGATTGCATAAAACGTGGCTTGGATTAAAGAATATGTAAGGTAAGGAAACTAGAAATATCTGTTTTATAAATATAAAACTTGCTAAAATGAATAGAAAACATCAACAAAAAGCTAGACTAAATATAAACATGAGAATAAATGATAATGAAACCAGCAAACTGAAAAAGGATCATAAATCTGCAGCTGCAAACTCACTTCAGAGGTTTGATGAACCATGTATGCAGTTTGTAAAACAAACTAGTTTGACTGCAGACGTAAATGGAGTGTAAGAGATTGTGCGTGTGTGTGTGTGTGTGTGTGTGTGTGTGTGTGTGTGTGTGTGTGTGTGTGTGTGTGTGTGTGTGTGTGTGTGTGTGTGTGTGTGATTGGGGGTGGGGTCTCTCTTCAAGGAATATTTAAGAGAGTTGGTCCCAGACAGAGTACTTTGGGGGTTGGAGAGAATGCAGTGGCTTATGTAGGTCAAAAAAGGGTTAGTGGTTGTTTGGCTCAGCACATAAAACTGCAGGCACAGCCATTCCAAACCACAAATGCCAGCAGAAAAGGAATACAACATCATTTACCCTATCATGTCCCAGCAGCCTTTGTCACATGAGTGATGATGTGACCAATCTGTGACCTTGAGCACAGAGTGCTTTAAGTGCCTACTGTTACATAGAATTTGTCTTTTTGGTATGTGCTGTTTATGTTCCCTTTATATGCAGTGCATTTGTTGTATTTAATATTTCAGAACATAAGGACCAGTGAAATGGAGCTTTCCTAACACTGCTGAGCTTTTTCTCAAATGTCATTACTTATAATAGATAGTGTCAGCAATACTGGCCACCACACTAATACATGTGTGCATATTACAGTTCTTTTTAATGTGATTTTACATGTGCATTTTGACTTGAGTATGTCTGCACAGCTATAACATATAGATGAACACCAGCTAGATACATGCATATGTGTTTTTGCTGTGGTACCAACAAGAAGAGAAGGGGAAAAAATGGATCAGGATAGCTCCCTGGCAAACAGCTGCCTAATGTATAAGTATGCAAAAAATTATGCTGTGCGGGGGGGGGGGTATTCTCCCAAGGTACAGTAACCACATAGTTAATTATATTAAGAAATGGGGGGCTGGGGGTGCCAGAGACCACAGTCAGGTTTGTCACAGTGCTGTGTTGCATTGTTTTGTTTCCAGAAACAGAATTCATATTGCTGTTATTTGCACCTGAGGCTTGTAAATAATTGTTTTCTGCAATGGTAGTTAAGCTTTTATGGAAATCTGTAAGAAATAACTTCAGTTTGTCCTATGTCATCTGTTCTGGCTTCTATCTGCAGATGCAAGTAGCTGCAAAACATTAGCAGTCATTGTGGCCAGATTCTTAAACCAGTGAAAATAGGAAAGACTCATTTTTTGCATACATCCTTTTCTTAAATTGTACATATTGGTGCTTTATGGGGGTTTATATATGTATTATAAGCATGTTTTAATATGGTTTTTACATCCTTTGATGTTATGTACCTTTAAATTTTAAGTGGGATTATGATGTCATAGAGAGAGGTTTTCAATATATTCCAGCATTTGAAAATGTTTGTTTGTCTGAAAAAGTTCACGCATTGGCAGTGTTCGAAAGCGCTTACGTTATCTGTTATAAAATCTCCACATTGTGTGTGCAGTGTTTTTTTTTTTTTCACTTTTAGTGTACTGTGTGCATGTTTTTCACTTTGTTTTTGTACTTGTGGTGTTATATGTTTTTATTTTATTTATTTATAGTCAGGAATACATTTGTGATTATCACAGTGAAAGAGATTGTGATTGCATGCCTTGGCACAATTAAAGTTTTCAAGGCAAACTCTTTTAGAAGTAGAAAACACTTTTTGTGACTTTACTCTTTTGTGGACTATATTGTATCACTTGAAAACAAGAGAAAACAGAGCTTGTAAAGGGCCACTGCTGGTCAGTCCTGTGCAGACCACCTTGTGTATCTTTTTGTCTGAAGTTCTGATGTCTTGCACTTTGACCCTTCTGATAGAGGTCAACATTTAACTTTGCAGTCTGCTCAGCTGGTGTGGTCCCAAACCATTTTGAAGCAGTAAAGTGATCTACAGTGAAAAATGGCAGCCTTCTAACCTTTTGACCATTTTGAATTCTAATTTCAATTACACTTAATCTTGTGTCATTTGCTTGGCTTTTAATCTATGTTGGGTAAACTTTAGAATTTATTTGATAATTAAAGTAACTGGATATGACATTCTCATTAATACAGCTATTCTTCAGTCCCTTTTGCCATTGATCACAGCTGTTTATAAATAGCCATTGTTTCCTTTCTGCCTAAGTTGAACTTAAGTTCACCTGGCACTGTGTGGTGACAGTATGAAATAATCTTTGTCAAAAAATAATTGGGAAATACCACTCAGAAACTTTGAGGTAGGGAACAGCTCCATTAATGAAAACAATCTGAAAAAATTAAAACAGTTTGAATGGGGGAGAAAAGGGCATCTTGGCAAAGGTGTAAACATACATATTATAAGGAGAGCAAGGTAGTCAAAACATTCAGTACAGAGTTCATCACTGTGTTCTTCTGTACTGAAAGGGGTATCATTTGCTGGCATTTAGATCTGGAAGATCCACCCATTATTAACCCGAGTTCTTATTTCTCTGCACGCCTTTCTTATTCAAGAACCACCACAATCCCCTTACAGCTGTTTCAGCTGAGGATGCAAACAGTAAACATGGATATGAGGAAACAATGAAATGGACATATAAATGCTTAATGCTGTTTGCTTACTAGAGAAAGGAAAAAATCAGTAATTAGAGAAGTGCAAATCATGCTGCCTCCATATTTACAGGTTTGGAATGTAGTTCATATAGAAATAGAGTAAGAATTAAATATTTACAGATAGGTACATTGAAAGTTGTGGTTATTCAACTAGTCAAATGGGAATAAGAATTCCAAGGTAGGAGAAATTGCAGCTTAAAATGTGATGATGATGATAAAGATTGCAGTTGTATATCAGACTAAACTTTGGTTTGGAATGTAGTTCATATAGAAATAGAGTAAAAATTAAATATTTACAGATAGGTACATTGAACGTTGTGGTTATTCAACTAGTCAAATGGGAATAAGAATTCCAAGGTAGGAGAAATTGTAGCTTAAAATGTGATGGTGATGATAAAGATTGCAGTTGTATATCAGACTAAACTTTAATCTGTAATCTAAAATTCAGTTGCAAACAACATTCAGCTGTGTATCCAGTTTAGATGCCTAATGTGAACCTCAGCACCAGTGTCACAAAGTTCCATAATACTGCCACCATACATTTTGTTTTATCTGGCTTATTTGTTCTCAATGCACTGAGTAGCTCCATTAAGCGTAAATGTGTCATTGTGGGTAGGTAATTAATTTCTGTATAAGTTGTCCAACTGCTTATGTTCCTCATTTACCCAATAAAACAAGCAGAGCTGGTAGTTGTAATGGTACATTCACAAGACACAGTGATCATACGCAGAGCTCTCTCTCTCCCTCTCTCTCCTTTTTCTTTCTCAGAAAATAATTTATAGGGTCAAATGGCTAAAAAATAATCTTGCAAGTTTTAACCTTGCATTATTGTATCCAAAGCGGTAAATCAACAAGAAAGAGGTGACCCTGCGTAGCAGTGCTCTCGCTCGTTCTTTCTCTGTCTCTCCATACCTCTCAATCTCTTAGAGCAAGAAATCTAGACAAGCCAGAAATAATGGTGGGGGGGCAGCAAAGGCGCAGAAATAGGGACACTTTTTTTAATATTGCTCTAATAAACTTAAAAATTTGATAGGTTTTCCATTAGTATGAATTTTCTGAAGGATATGAAGTCTGAAAATCAAATGCCTGCCATTATTTTCTGGCTTCAGTCCTCAATGATTTGACAGAAAACTAGAATTTTATGAGAAATGGACCAAAAATATCAGTCAAAAATCTGGATATTCTGCAAAAATCTGGACAGTTGAGAGCTATGGACTCTCACTCTCACTTGAAACATAGTTCACGGGGTCAAATGAATGAAAACTAGTCTTGCAAGCTTACACTTTTCATTGTTGTACTACATTAAAATACAGGGTTCTTGTTCTGTTGCATTCTGGTACTATTATTTCAAATGTGATACAGGAAACCATGACAGGAGGGCACTTTGGAAGGATCATCTACCAGTTTGTTTAGGCACTTTAGAAGGATCATCTACTGGTTTGCTTATATGTTAGCTTAAAGAATTTAATATTTTTCTACCATCACCAGAGGAAGGTCTGAACAAAGTGTGCAAGAAGAGTGAGTAAAAAATTGCGGGATGACATTCAGTCATGCTTTTCTTCAGTGTTCATTTTCCCTTTTGTGTGACATCCTGTTTCTTTTTACTGTGCTTCAAACAGTTTATAGTACAAGGCTCCCTGGAATGTCTGCCAACTTTCATCCCTCATATTATGGTTTTTATGTACCGTGTGCAGCCTGCAGTTCCACTTAAGCAAAAATCCTATTATATCCCACGTGCTCATGACAATCTCATAGAACTGAGCCATGTGACTTGCTTCACTATTCCAGTAATGCTTACACTAATTATTCTTCAACTGCTAAGTCTCTGAGGCCTAAAGAACAACGTTTATGTAGTCTAACTAGGACAAGGTTAGTGTTTTACAAGGTATAAAGGAATTTGTAACCTTTATGATGATCCTACATTTACTATGTTTTTCTTTTAAATCACATTTGAAAAAATTATACTGTGCATTTTGCAAATAAAGCATACTTTCTCAATGTGTAAATTAAGATTTGATAGTCTTTAGAAATATGATTTTTAAAGGCTGTCCTGAATGGAATTACCAAATGTGTCAGATTTGCAGGGTCTTCAAATAGGAAGGGCACAAAAATAAAATGTAGTAAAGTGTGCATTACAGGTGATTAGTTCTGTAGAGGTTAAGTGAGCTGAAAACTGGCTGAAATGCAGGATTCAGTCTTTTAGCAAGTAATGTGAAGTCTTCAGATGGGGAATGCACACTGGAGTACCACAAGTTCCTGGAGTGAGCCATATTTCCAGCCTTTTCCAGGGAAGTGACTGAATTCTGCAAAGAATAATTTTGTTTTTAGCAGACGATGGTAAAATCTGAATTGAAGTGTACTGGAGGTAATGAAGAAGGAATGAAAAAAGGACATTTATCTTAATGGACTATTACCTTAGATTGGTATCAGATTGGTCTGATGCATTCAAATTCAGTGCTTAGAAGCTTAGTGTTCAGCTCATACAAACCTGTAGGAAAATTACTGGATTGAGAAATTCTAATTGCTGAAGTACAAAAATATGACTACTTAAAATTCCTGTGTTAAATGATATTTAATTAAATAAAAAACACTGGCATATTTTAGGTTATTGCGTCCAACCAAGTTTGCAAAAAGGCACTAAGAGGCATTAGAAAAAGAATACAGTGGTACCTGTCAAAAAAGGCATTGCAAGCATGATGTGCAATACCACTACAATGATGACATATGTATACTCCACTGATGCTTGTTCGATCATCTGCCTCTTTATCAAAAGGTGAATGTCACTCCAGTGCCACTACAATAATGGCATACGTATACTCCACTGATGCTTGTTCGATCATCTGCCTGTTTATCGAAAGGTGAATGTCACTCCAGTGCCACTACAATGATGGCATACGTATACTCCACTGATGCTTGTTCAATCATCTGCCTGTTTATCGAAAGGTGAATGTCACTCCAGTGCCACTACAATGATGGCATACGTATACTCCACTGATGCTTGTTCGATCAACTGCCTGTTTATCGAAAGGTGAATGTCACTCCAGTGCCACTACATTGATGGTGTACGTATACTCCACTGATGCTTGTTCGATCATCTGCCTCTTTATCGAAAGGTGAATGTCACTCCAGTGCCACTACAATGATGGCATACGTATACTCCACTGATGCTTGTTCGATCATCTGCCTTTTTATCGAAAGGTGAATGTCACTCCAGCGCCACTACAGTGATGGTATACATATACTCCACTGATGCTTGTTCGATCATCTGCCTTTTTATCGAAAGGTGAATGTCACTCCAGTGCCAATACAATGATGGTATACGTGTACTCCACTGATGCTTGTTCGATCATCTGCCTTTTTATTGAAAGGTGAATGTCACTCCAGTGCCACTACAATGATGGTATACGTATACTCCACTGATGCTTGTTCGTTCATCTGCCTTTTTATCGAAAGGTGAATGTCACTCCAGTGCCACTACAATGATGGTACACGTATACTCCACAGATGCTTGTTCGATCATCTGTCTTTTTATCGAAGGTGACTATCACTCCAGTGCCACTACAATGATGGTACACGTATACTCCACTGATGCTTGTTTGATCATCTGTCTTTTTATCGAAAGGTGAATATCACTCCAGTGCCACTACAATGATGGTATATGTATACTCCACTAGTGATTGTTCAATCACCTTTTTATCGAAAGGTGAATGTCACATTTCATTTAACAACAACAAGATGTGTTGGGAGAGTCAGTGGTACACTTTTGGAGGACGTTTCCCTTTTTTCTCTACTGCAGGATGGCCAAAGAGTTTGCAGATATATAATTTTCAGGAGTCAGAGGAGCTTACCCCCTCCCCCCATAAGTGTGTGTGTGTGTGTGTGTGTGTGTGTGCGTGTGTGTGTGTGTGTGTGTGTGGATGTGTGTGTATTATAGGGTTACCATCTGTCCCACTTTGCGAGGGACAGTCCCTCTTTGGACAGTTGTGTCCTGCAAAGAATTTGTAAAAATGGCAAATGTCCTGAGATTTTAGCGCAAAATTATTTCCTATATTTTATGTAATAGTTGTATAAAACAGTTATTCTGTATCTGAAACACCTAAATATTATAAAAAACAGAATAAGCAACTAAAATGCTACAAGAATAAGCTTTTATAGGCAAAAAAAGTGAAGTTTTGTCCTTTGTACTGGCCGTGGGTATGTTTCGGCCTGCAAAATCTGACGTCTGTACTAAAAATGTCCCACTTTGGACATTTGAAAAGGTGGCAACCCTGGTGTATTATGGTTTTTGAGTCACTTTTCCAAAATGGATTTTCAGAAAAGCATAAGTAGAATTTTAGTAATTGGATCAAATGGAGGAAAACTCCTTATAGATCATTTGTTGGAATACAGAAGTTTTGTATCCACTTCTCTTCATTGCATCTCCAAAGAATTATGGATAAAATAGATGCAGTTATGAGAGAAGTTTTTGTAAATTACATCAAAGACCTACAGGGAAAAAATGTAATGTTTCATAGTAGGAATGATTTTGCTGAGAAATGTGATGGGAGTTTCTCAAGTTTATTAGAGGATTAAACAGAATACAGGCGAAAAAATTAACTTAAAAATTGCATACAGTTAACACTATGAGTCTAAAGGAATGATGATCCAAATTAAATGTCAGAAAGACTTTTTTTGCTGAAAGGGACTGAATCATAAAATTATCGTTTAGAAAAGATTTTGTAGGCAAAAACAAAATAAGTTTCAAATACGACAGGCACGAGCAAACTTCTTGGTATGCTTTTTCTATATTAGTTCAATTTAAAGGTTGGTTTCACTTTCAGCTTTTTATGCATAGCTGAGCATGTATGATCCACTTGTTGTAAAACAGACAAACAACCACAAAACCTAATGTGACTGCAGTTGAAATGGGTAGACAAGAGTGGGCCTTATCTGACAATGCCATCTTTTCAGAACCATCCCCTTATTAGATGATAGAAAGTCAGTAAAAAGGGAGATCAGAACTCCACGTACAGATATATAGAGGTCATGACCAGAAATATCCTGTCAAAAGAGAATAGAATACCAGTAGCATATCACATTTGCAGGGTAATGTAGCTTTGTCTTAGCAGGGTTCTGCAGGTAACACAAGTCCAATTAGTAGTGATAATGCTTTAATCCTGCATTATTTCAAATGGCCATTTTGGGATGAGGCTGTTGTCAGTGGGGCAATGGTCACCTTGATCTTATAGTATGAACTAGGAAACTGTACATATAAGAGTGCTGTATCTCAAAAAAACTTCAGACCAAAGTACTGTAAGTTTAGCTTTATATTGCCGTCTGACTTTCTACCAGATACATGCAAATGATATTTAGTGCATGCTTAAGGTGGTACAGGATCATCTGGCATTGTATCATGACAGAGTGAGAAGGCATTAAGCTCTCCAGAAACTACTACTTGGAAGTCAAGCTAATGTCATAGGCCTCTGGCTCACAAAGTTTACAGATGACTGCATGTTGGATATTTCAGTTCAGCTGATGAATCTGTACATTTCTAATCTTCTTAAACCTTGGATGTCATATTCATTCTCTTGATTTGATCTTGTTGTAGATATTATGTAATACTGCTGTGTATACTGCTTCAATCACATCTCGTTGTTGATATTTGTGTATAAATGGTATGTAATCTCTTAACAATATTACATTTTGCTGAAATGTTCATCTCTCTTCTGCCTGTATTGAGATTAAAATTTGCCATCTGTGATCAGTGCTCTCTCCTAGTTAATTCATTTAAAATACAAAACAACTTCCTGCAGCTTCCACAACCAGATAAAGCTAACCAGTGACCACTAAGTGTTGATGGACAGCATGCAGTGGTAAGTAATATGCTCACTCTCCACATTATCCTACTCAGAATTTGCTTGTGAATTTGCAAAGGTGCATACCGCTTACTCAAAGGTGATCTCTGCCTGACATACAAGGCCATGTCCAACCCAGAATTGATGGACATGCTCCACCTAAAAAAAAAAAATCCCCAAGAGCCACACGCTCTAGGGATCTAAACCTCACCACAATGATAAATAGGATGTGCTGGAGGGATAGATTCCTGTCCCAGAGACTCCCCATGCTTTGGAACAGGATTCCAATCTACATTAGGCAGAGCCCCTCACTAACACTCTTCAAAAGAAACCTTGACGAGTCAATCGGAAACAGAAAATTTATCCCGGGGATCACTGCAGTGGCTCTGCTGGACAGAGGCACAGGGAACTAATGGCTCTGCTGGACAGAGGCACAGGGAACTAATCTAAGGGGGCAGCAAAAGCCAACACATTCTGGCTAGGCTTATAGATGCCCTCGGGCAGATAGCCTAGTGCTTACCTATGAACCTAAGTATCTAGGAGCTGGATTGATTGACCATCCTCATTTCATCTGCTTTTTTTTGGGGAGGGGTTGTTTTGTTTTGTTTTGGGCATCCTAGTTAAGACACTTACATAGTGAATTTGATTACCGTCTGTGGTTAGGGCAGAGTTGTAAGAAGACCTTTCATAAAATGAATATTTTACCTAACACATCGGTACAGTGTTGAACCAGTTCATAAGGATTTACTGGGTTTCAGGCAAGCATTTTAGTTCAGTGCTGGTCAACAGCAAATATTTGTTACAACCCCCATTAAAAAAAGCCAACAGAGCAAAGCAGATAGCCCTGAACAACTAGAACAGAGAGGTGCCGTGCACAATGAAGTCCTTTAAAGCATTACCAGTTCTGCAACCATTTGGAGCTCCTGGTATGCATTTACATGAGATATGTACTTTACTCATGATGAATTCACTAAGTATATTTTTTATTACACTTTAAGCTGCTTATTAGTGAAGTGACATAAACTGATGTCCTGTGCTGTAACCCCAAAACATAATCTAGAACAGCACTGTTTACTTGTTTTGTGTTACATTTTAAGCTGCTTGTTAATGAAGTGACATAAACTGGTGTCCTGTGCTGTGCTGTAACCCCAAAATGCAATCTAGAACAGCACTGTTAACTTGTATGGCAGACAGAAGCTGTTGAATGTTTGTAAATGAGTGATTGTTCTTTAAAACAAGAACCAGTTATTTGCAGTGTACATAGGTTTTCTATATTGTAGTCAGTTCATTTTCAGTTCCATTGTCAAAACAGTATGATTATATAAACAGTAGATGCCGTTAATTTACAACCTCAGTCATGCAAAGGTAGGGGAACATTTTCATTATTGCAGTTCTGTCAACTTGTCCTCACCTCTTCATGTCGCACATGGAAGGGCAGAAAAAGATGGAAATAAAGAAGACGGAGAGAGAGTGAGAGTGAGAAGGAGGCTTTTTAAAAGCTTCCTGACTAGCTGTGCTGAAAAGAAATCACATTGGATTATTCAGCAGGATGGTGCTTTTGATTTTATTCAAGCTGAATTAAAGGAATTCCTAGCATTACTTGAGTTATAAATCATAATACCACTTTCAAAACTGCCACATTTTTTCTTGTTTTACTCGGCTCATAAATGTGTCAGTGGTTAGTATTTAATTAAATGTCACTTATATGGGAATTTTTAGTAGTCTGTGTTAGCAGTGCTTCTGGAACTAAGAACAAGGGTCGTTGAAAGAAAAGAAAAAGCATTCATAGCCTTCCAACTTTTTATGTACTTGGTTTGCCCCTGTCTTTCAAAGAAAGGGAGACTGTATCTGGAGAGAGATTAAAGGTTTACTTTAGTGGAATTTATGAAATGTTTGACTCTTTTGAGGTCTGGTACAATATACCATTGCGAGCAGTTCTGTACGATTATAGAAATGTCAAGTTGTGCAGAAGGCTCTTAAATGATTACTGGAGTTACTTCCCTCGTCTTAAGAAGCTAAGCCTTCCCCTGAAAAAGCATAAACACACACACATACATACACACACACACACACACACAATATATATATATATATATATATATATATATATATATATATATATATATATATATATATAGGTGTACCTGGAAAAGCTACTACAGGATATGAATTAGCATCATGTGCTCCCCATTCAGCATTTAGTGTGCTGAAAAGACATTGATGTTCATCGTGTTTCACTGTTGCAGTCATTACACTAGGGTTATCCTGCTGGCAGGCTACCCGCAGTCGGCCTGAATTCCAAAGTCCTGGTCCGGCGTCGGTTGCTGTCGCCTCTTCCCTGGCGTCAGTGTGCCAGTGGTATAAAAGATGCAGCCGACACCATTTTCTCCAGTCTTTCTTGCCGCGCGGTGCCCGAAGCAAAAGCAGTTCACAAGTGCCGGTCGGCCGACTCCTGAGATTTTCAAAATCGAATTTCAGATCCCAACTCTTCAATAAAGCTAAGTACCCCGTTGGGGAAACTTTTTTCTTGCTCCAGACCGATGTCAGAAAAAGTTAACAATTGTATTTCTTGTGGGAAGCAAATACCTCATAAGGATTTTCATTCTTACTGTATTCCTTGCCTAGGCCCTGACCACGACGTTGCTAGCTGTCGGTTTTGTGCTAGATTTAACCAACGCACTATTAAGTGTCGGTACGATTTTGCCTTTCATTACTTTGGCCGAAGGTTTAATTATATAATGCCGACGGAACAGCCGACGACTGGAGTTTATAAAAAGCGCAAGGAAAAGGAAAAGGACAGGCATCCGAGGTACAAAACCGATGACGAGGCCTCTGCTAGGCCAGTCGCTGGTTCGCCGGTTCTTAGTGAGGCGCTTTCGCAGCCCCTGACGCCCGCTACCTCAGAGCCACAGGCCGCTTCCCACTCCCACGTGGAGACAACTAGGCCTCTGGATACTCAAGGTATTGGACACTCAGAAACTATTCCCTCAGATGGGTCCGGAGCTGCTGAGCAGGCATCGGCTTCTGAGGGTGTTTTCAGGCCTACACAGTTATATGTCAAGCCAACCTTAGCTTCCAAGGCAAAGACTAAAACAGCTTTAAAGACAAAGAAACAAGTACAGCATTCTCCTGGACAGACTTCCATGCCTAAGAAACAGATGCTTAAAATGGCCGAAGACCTAATTACTTTGATCAGGGGTTCCCATCCCCCTCCTGATAAGAGGCCTAGGCAAGACACAGAATATGATTCTTCTGATCAGGTTTCCATTTCCTCTGACTCCTCTTCAGAACAGGGATACTGTCTTCCTCCCTATGAGGATTCTGTTGCTGAAGAATCCATCCCTTTAGCTTCTCCTCTTGAGGATTATTCTTTTGGGGAAACCCTGCATACCATGAGGGAGCATTTTCACTGGGAGAGCCAAGATTACTCAGAATCTAAGAAAAGGCTCAGAGACTTTCTTTTACTGCCTCAGCACAGACCTCTTGCTATTCCACCTGTTCTAGACATTGTAGATGTTCCAGATTCTCATAAATTTCTATATAAAAACCCTGCTGCTGACCCAGAATCTATATCTCAGGGTCCTAAAGGGGTCAAGGCTTCCACTGCAAAACACCCTGTCCCCTCTGATAGGGATTCTAGAGCACTGGACAGATGGGGAAAAAGTTTACACTTCTGCTACCTTGGCTGTAAAGGCTTTAAATTGTCAGTTTCATATGCTTAAATATCAACAATACTTAATGTCACTGCTCAAACAGAAAATGTTGACAAATTCTGAATGTTCCGAAAACAAGGAAATGCAGGATTTATTGCATGCAGCTGAACAAGTGGGAAAGCATACTTTGCAATGTGGTTTTGATTCACTGGAGGCCTCATGCAGGGCCACTGTTACAGGTTCTGTCATTAGAAAGCATGCTTGGTTAAAGGAACAGAATCTGCCTGATCATGTTAAAGCAAAATTATTAGATGCTCCATTACAGCATGATACTTTGTTTGGTGTTAAGGCAAAAGAGGTGTTGAAGAAATTGGAGGATAAAGCAAAATCTATGCAGACAGTAAAGGATTTCTTACAGGTACAGCCACCCAGATTTAGCAGGAACTGGCCTTCTAAGAATTGGTCCTTTCCAGTGTCAGACAGGCCACAAAGAGGCAGATACAGACGCCCTAGAGGCAGACCCCAGCCCCAAGGCTCATACAGGCCTAAACAATGGGGTGCTTCTCCCTCCAAAAGTGGATAAGACAAATCACAGTCATATAGTAAACAGTCCCAATGACTTTCCTCTACCAATGCCAAGCACTTATCTTTTGGCAGCACCCTTGGGGGGAAAGCTAGCACTTTTTTCACAAAAGTGGCACATGATCACCCAGGACAAATGGGTCTTGAATATAGTCTGTCAGGGCTACAGGTTCCACTTTCACACCCTTCCAAAGACAAAAGGTATACCAGACCTGCCACACAATCAACGGGCAGGCTCAAAAGCAAGTTTCATCTCTCATGGACATGAGGGGTATTCAGCTAGTACCACAGCAAGAGCAGGGACAAGGATTTTACTGAAGACTTTTCTTGGTACCCAGAAAGGACAAAAATTGGAGACCAATACTGGGCCTGTCTATTCTAAACACTTTTGTGGACGTTCCAAAATTCAAAATGTTGACTCTGCAGCAGCTTCTGCCCATGCTGGGCAAGAAGGCTAGGCTTGTAACTTTGGACCTCAAAGAGGCATACCTGCATGTCCCAATCAGACAGTCTTGCAGAAGATACCGCAGATTCATAGCTGGCTCAATGCACTACCAATTTTCTGCACTGCCCTTTGGCTTATCTACTGTGCCCAGGGTCTTCACAAAATGCCTGGCACCAGTAATTGCTTTTTGCAGACAAAGAGGAATTCAAATATATCCCTACTTGGATGACTGCCTTATTCAAGCAGAGAACAAAGACATTCTACTGAAGCATCTGGCATTTGTAAAAAAGATTACTAATTTGCCTAGGGTACACAGTAAACAAAAAGAAATCAAAACTAGTACCCTCTCAAGAGATAATATTCCTGGCTGCAAGCTTAAATACAACTGCCCAGATGGCTTATCTCACGCCAGACAAACAAAGGCAACTGACTTCTTACTTCAAAAAGATGGCAACAAAGACCCAGTTATCTGCAAGAAAAATTCTGCAGGCTTTGGGCTTCATGGCATCCTGCATTCTGCTAATTCCATATGCAAGACTGCATATGAGAAAGCTGCAATGGTATCTAAAAAGTGTTTGGACTCAACATTGCCACAGCCTGGAAACATTAATTACACTCATTCCCTGCCTACAACAGGAGTTTCGATGGTGGGCACAGGCCTGTCACCACAACAAGGGACAGCCATTCACTGTACCCACAGCCAGGCAGACACTAACAACAGATGCATCAGATTATGCCTGGGGAGCCCACATGGCTGAAAGATGTATTCAGGGCACATGGCCTGCAAGCCAAATGCATCTTCATATCAATCAAAAAGAGATGCTAGCTGTACAGAATGCTCTGACAGCCTTCAAGGATCTACTCCGTCCAGGACAACTGCTGATAAAGATGGACAGTACTACAGTCATGTGGTACATAAACAAGCAAGGAGGCACACATTCCTACCCCCTCTGCAGACAAGCCATGACTTTGTGGAACACAGCATTGACTTATCAAGTGCACCTGCAAGCACAATTCCTGCCAGGAAAGACAAATACTCTGGCAGACGAACTAAGCAAAAACCTCATGGACCCTCATGAGTGGAAACTAGATCCACAAGTCTTCAGCATGATAACAAGGAAATGGGGATGCCCAGACATAGATCTATTTGCCTCCCCTCACAACTGCCAACTACAGAGATTCTCCACAAGGACTTATCACAAACAAGCATGGAAAGTGGATGCTCTATCATTCAGCTGGAAAACCCATACAGTATATGCCTTTCTTCCTCTGCCTCTCCTCCCCAAGGTACTCCTAAAGGTCAGACAAGAGAAGACAAAAATTATTCTGATTGCCCCAGACTGGCCACGCCAGCGCTGGTATCCAATCCTAAAGAGCTTGTTTCAAGGCCCAGCCTGGACTTTACCTCAAATTCCTCATCTACTGACCCAACAAAATAATCAGATCCTGCACAGCCAACTCAGAACACTAAATCTGGCTGCTTGGCAGATAATATAACCACACAAAACACACCTCTCTCTAAAGCAGTTATGGATGTTATTTTGGAGGCCAGGAGGCCCAGCACCAGAAAATCTTATGCAGAAAAAATGGAAGAGATTCTGTGCTTGGAACCAGGCACAAGGAATTGACACACTTGTACCAAATATTCCTCAGATTTTACAATACCTAACTGAGATGCTGGACAAAGGCCTATCCTTCTCATCAATTAAGATCCATGCCTCTGCCATTTCAGCTCATTACAATACACACTTGTACCAAATATTCCTCAGATTTTACAATACCTAACTGAGATGCTGGACAAAGGCCTATCCTTCTCATCAATTAAGATCCATGCCTCTGCCATTTCAGCTCATTACAATATGGACCCACCTATTTTTTCACATCCACTGCTAAGGCAGTACCTCAGAGGGGCCAAAACCATAAAACCTCCAAGGAGAGCACCAATACCTGCATGGGACCTCAATTTTGTCTTGGAAAAGCACGCACTGCCTCCTTTTGAGCCAGCCAGTACAGCTGAAATAAAATTCTTATCATGGAAAACAGCTCTGCTCCTAGCAATAACTTCAGCAAGAAGAGTCTCAGAGTTACAGGCATTAATGGCTGTGGAACCTTTTATTATTTTCCATCCGGACAAGGTTTCTCTAAGGACAAACCCAACATTTATGCCTAAGGTAGTGTCCAGTGTGGCTCTTAACCAAACCATTCATTTGCCTACCTTTTATCCAAACCCACAGAATAAAGGGGAGAGACTTCTGCATTCTTTGGACATACACAGACAGCTACGCTTCTACTTGGACAAAACTAAAGCTTTCAGAAAGACTGAGCAACTTTTAGTGGCATATGTTGCAGGATCGCAAGGAAAGGCTATTTCAAAGCAGACTATTTCAAAATGGATAAGCCACTGCATTCTTTTCTGCTATTCACAACATTGCAAATCAGTGCCTAAGGGCATTAGACCACATTCAACCAGAGCAGCTGCCACTTCAGCAGCCTTCCTCAGAGGAGTACCAACCAAGGATATTTTGGAGGCTGCAACTTGGACTTCAGTGCACACTTTTACAAAGCACTATCACTTACCTCTTTACTCTAAATCCAGAGCAGGCTTTGCCACTGCAGTTCTGCAGGGCCTCATAGCTACTCCTAATTCTATTTAGGCCCAGCCACCCAACCTCAGCTTTGGGATTCAACCCAAGTGTAATGACTGCAACAGTGAAACACGATGAACATAGCACAGTTGTGTACCTACCATAAATGTAGATGTTTGAGTGTATTCACTGTTGCAGTCCAGGTTACCCTCCCACCATCCCCCTGTCATTGCTGAGACTTTTCTGCACTTCTCTATTCTATACAACCTATGTGGTGTATTTGCTTGTAGATGAAGGTAATGTTTATGTTAGTGCATGCTTTTTTATAAGCAGAATTTTTAGCCTACCCTTTTGGGGGCACCTGACATCTGGGGCAAGAAAAACTGAAGAAAATGGCATCGGCTGCATCTTTTATACCCCTGGCACACTGACGTCAATGGACGGTCAGTGGAATTCAGGCCGACTGCGGGTAGCCTGCCAGCAGGATAACCCTAGTGTAATGACTGCAACAGTGAATACACTCGAACATCTACATTTATGGTAAGTACACAACTGTACTTTTTGCCCTTAGTCTTTTTTGTTAAGACAGCGCATCTTGTATCTTAAGATACCTACTTTAATTACATTTATTAGGTCTTTGTTGGTTACTGTGTTATTCTGAGAGAGTTGTGCATTGTTTATTACCCATATTATTGTATTCTTAGCTGACCTTTTTTTGTCACTGTATACTCACTTTGTTGTCTGGTTTGTGTCTTAGGAAGGCCAATTTGATCAGTGTACCTACATAATTAGCAGATGAATATGTAAGGCGAGTAGGCAAGTCAGCAGCAGGAATGGAACAACATTCCACATTGTGGGCCCTTAATTATGGCCTTGAACCTGATTTTGACCGTTGTAAGCCATATCATACCAGCATCATTTATTTATTTATTTATTGACACTTGTTTTCCGGGAAGGTACAAGTGGATAATTTTATCCATTTTCAGCAGAGGCCTGAAGAGAAAAGCTCCACAAAAGAAAGAAGAGAAAATACATGTACTTAGGTGAAAATTGACATCATATTACAATATACTGTGCATACATAAATTAATACAAATATTAATAAATGTATGACAGGTAGAATAATATACATATACTTTCATTAAAACAAGATAGATACAATAACATGCAATATTGATAAAACCCCAGAAAATGTATAATTTCTCTGTGGTTTCTGATCCCCCATTTCTAAGCCAATGTAGAATTTATTCCTAGATCTCTAATGATGGTGGTAAAAACTTTGAATCTCAGCCTGTTGCCACTTGTCACTGACTGCGTGGGAACCACAGGTGGTAGCAGTGGCTTAGAGTACTACACTTAACAAAACTTAGAGCTGTCACCAGTAAAAACATCAGAATAAATTCGTCTGACATCTTTCTTTCTAAACCTTCACCAGCTTTATTTGTGTTGATGGGTACTTAACAATTGCTGCATAAATGATATTGGATATACACTTGCCACTGTGTGGTCATGTGGTTAAAATTCATCTGCGTAACTGAAAGCAGTAGTCCCAATCAGGGCATTATATATTTGTAGACCCTTGTCATCTGAGCTGTAGAACTTTCTAATTTCATGTTAATGTCTTTGGCATGGATCTACTTCAGTAAATTGACTTACCTGAACACCAAAGCCGAGAGACCCGAGACAAAAGCACCAAACAAACCAGGATACCAAACATACAAAACATGGGAAAATCACACCAGGAAAATGGTAAGTTGTCCAACACCACCACGAAAACAAACCACACTAAATGTAACCCATCCAACTGCTTCATTCCCCCACACCCCCCTTACTTAAATATACCAACTCTGAGATCACACTACAATGTGGAAAAGGGCAAAGGTCACCATGTTGGCCAACTGACTCTTTTCCCCTGTGAAACGTCTTTTGCCGCTCGGTGTCCTGGTCTATTTGGTGCTTTCGTCTCAGGTATCTGAACTTCACTGTTCACTCAGGTGAGTCAATCTACGGAAGTAGATCCCTTTGGCGTACATGTACATGGTCTCATTCCAGGAACCATAGTCCCGCTATTAACTTAGCATTAATGAACAGTTCATCAACAGCTAATAGTGTAGACTGAGTGAATGACGAAGCACCTCCCACAGAATGTCAGCTGGTATTTCTTTTAAAAAGAAGGTTGTGGTATGCTTTTAGACGCTTCTAAAAATCATGTATGGATGTGTAAACAAATGTATAGTGTTCTCCATATATTCTCTAATCTGAAGGAGTTGGTTGTCTAATTTGCACAGGTATTCTTTTAAAGTGATGCAGCATCCATATTTTACTTGTCGCAATACTAAGCATTTACTGAAGACTTTCAGAGGTGCTGCTGCCTAAGTTACATCTCTCACTGTTGAGGAAGGTTACGTTTTTACAGCTGCATGTGTTTGTGTGTTTGTGTGTGTGTGTGTGTGTGTGTGTGTGTGTGTGTGTGTGTGTGTGTGTGTGTATATATATGCTTGCATGCACACAAACACACACACATCACAAATATATGTATGTTTAAATGGTGTGTGTGTGTTTATGTATAGAGTATGAGACAGAGAGAGAGAGACACACACACACACACACACACACGCGCGCGCGTGCACGTGCACGCACACACCCACCTACACTGGGACAATTCTATTTTAAGATATGGCTCACAATTCAAAATGTAGAACAACCTGTAGAGGCAGCACAGTCATTATGGAATGTCTAATGTTAATGCTTGCCAAAACTGAAAGTAAAGAAACTTAGAAACTGCAAAAATAAAATTTAATTAAAACTGGTGTGATACTGTGAAATTCTTCCCCTTCAGTGTAGAAAGATGATGTACCCAGGAGTATTATAGTCACCCACACCTGTGGGTACATGCTGTGCTGGAATTATTCAGCTCATTGGCAGCAGTACTCAGCAGAGGCACCCATGTCCCTGCTTTTAGTGAGACTCCACCCCCACCCTGGGTGATATCCCATAAGGCTGTGGCTGAGTTAGACAAACTATGCATGGCACAATTTCATCTTCAGCCTTGCCTCGTACGTGTACACTACCAGACTTTGGCATTTGGGGCAAGGATGCTGCTAATAAAAGGGATGTAACACATTAGACAGTGACTGCATATGGAGAAACAGTTGTTGTAATGACCTCTTGTAAGTGCCAAATGTGTGTAATTTGTACGCACTTCTTTCATTAGGATTATTAAGCTGTTTTCTTTTTAAAAATGTGGTATTGCACTGTTACTAATGCAGCAAATAGTTTGCACATAATTTGAAGTAAAGATCCAGAGATTCAGGCCTTTTAATAGACTCTGCATTATCTTCAATACATGATATAACAAAACATTTTTCTTAAAATGTTGTTGCCCTGATTTATCTTTTTGCAAAACATGAAACCACACTAAAATGAAAATGATTTCTAATTTGTTCCAGGGTCACCAAGTTTCATATGCATACTGAAAACTTTTTAGAGGTTAAGAGGTTGATTAAGAACTTTAAAACAATAATGATCTTTTTTTATTAAAAGTATATTTTTAATATATGAAATTGGAGCCTGAAAAGATGTTCCCATAGCAACATGGCACTTGTGCAAAGTTCATGTTTTAATGAACATTGTTCTAAATAATAAAGATTACAAGGAACTAGTGCTTTAATAGAAAATGGCTCAGCGTCATTTTCGTTTCCTGCTTTCACTTGTTCCTTTTCATGCTGAGATGGATAATAAGCTTTCCACATGATCTAAGAAATAAGTCGGACTTAACTCTTTATGGTCATTCTGCAATACTCCCCAACATCTTATAATTTAGTTTAATTACCAAACAAAAATTGCAGTACATTTCTAATTAGTTTGTCATTCAGCTTAAGATTTATTTAGTTATAAAGTATCAACTCACCCAAAGTCTCTTGCAAACTAAGGAAATAAAGACAAGCAGATGGTACAGTTCAGCATTCTCTT
This sequence comes from Protopterus annectens, assembly GCF_019279795.1. NCBI lineage: Eukaryota > Metazoa > Chordata > Ceratodontiformes > Protopteridae > Protopterus > Protopterus annectens. The sequence goes on along the minus strand of NC_056733.1, from coordinate 571,180,030 downwards.
GGCTATCTTGTGCCAACTAAACATTGTACAGTCACATTTATTACAGACAACTGTAAGCAAAAAAGCATTGAAGAATGTATGTCCTCCCTTGATCAGAGTAACTAATGCATCATGACTCTTTGGGGCTATTCTGGTCATTCTGGACCTCCTCCACACTGCTTGCCTACTAGCTACCTGTGGAACTCGTGTTTAAGTCTACTGACAGCAAGCTGCTTGTATGACGCAAGGTTCAATCCCAGGAGATACTAAGAGACCGTGCATGCTGAAGAGTCACTTGGTTGTTTGCCTCTAAAAAAGATAATTTGGCTACCAGGTTTATAAAGTGAGTGTTCATGTCCCATGTGCAGAATGATTTAACTCCCGCTACATGGCTGCATAATTCCTCTTTACTTTTATTTTTGTACTTTCTAGCTTGTTGTTAAACAGTGTACAGTTCATTCCTAAGTGGGATACCTTCTGTTTGGAACCTATGTGTTCTCCCTGTCTCTGCTTAGGGTTTCCCATATGTTGCAGTCTCTTCTCACATCCCAAAGACATTATATTAGGTAAATTGGTGAGCATCTAAATTGCCAATAGGTATGCATACATGCATGTGGTATGTGTGTGTTGTGATGGGGAGGAATATCTTCTACGACTGGTTCTCTGCCTTACATGCAGTGCTTGCCATGAAGTGTCCCAGCTCCTTTGTGACCTTGAATAAAGTGGGTATCAGAGAATGAGTGAAGGAATATTTTTCATGAAAGAATACTCTTCAGTTTCCAGATTTGGAAGTTTGAGCAAGACAAGAACAGGAACAGTGATGCAGGTTATCAGAATTTTCTTTGAGGAAATAGATTTTTTTGTATTTGTGGACCCAGACTTAACGCATATCATTGCAGTTCACTAAGTTTCATTTTGCAAAGATCCACAGATAAAGCCAATAAATGTAATATATGTAGTGCATGCGCCAATACTTTTATGCAGATAGTTACTCCTTTTTAGAGGTGTATAAGTAAAAACTGCAGTGCAAGTCAGATTCATCAGTGATTGTTAACTTTGCAACACTCCCAATCACATCATATTTACAAAGCCCGTCTGAATTCAGCCAATGAACAGCATTTGAAATTTTCCTTTGAATGTCAGCACTGGATTACCTTACAGAACAAAGCATACATATGCGCTAACAAAGAATATCTGTATAATATGGTTTATGCATAATTCATGAACATTCACTTCCCAGATGTTCTTCCTAATTTATCCTTGGCCAACAGTATTGCTGTCTGAAACAGTAGTGAAGACATACCTGTTAATCTCTTAGCACAAGAAATCCTGACAAAGCTAAAAATAATGGGAGGCCAAGGCCCAGAAATAATGATAAATTATAAATATTGCACTTATAAACCTAGAAAGTTGCTAGAATAAAATGTTTGTGTTAGAATGCATTTTCTGAAGAAAAAGAAGTCTGAAACTTAAATGACTGTTATTATTTGTGACTTTAATCCGCAATGATTTGCCAGTAAAAACACACATTTTATGAGCAACAGACCAAACATATGAGGCAAAAATCTAGACACTGAAAATCTGGACAGTTGAGAGGTATGATTATGAACAGCCAGTACTTCCATATGGAAATTAGGCTCCCAAAGTCATAGCTTTCCCTTCTTTTGCAACTTCAGATGCTTTGCCATCATACTTTGTTTTACAGAAGTCTTTGTCACACATAAAAATAATTAGGTGATGCTGTAGCTATTTCTTTAATTTGAATTGTAATTTTGGTGCCATATCTCCTCTGGGAAGTGACAGACCATCACTGGGGATCATGGGATAGTACATAGTTATACTATAGGCATGATATAATAATGCCTCACCAACCTGAAGTAGACAAAAGTATGAGATAAAACAGTGTTTCAGCCTTCTTCAGGAGTGATATTATTTATTACCTAATGCACTCAAAATAGCTACTAGATGTCATAAAATGTTAGGTTTCCACAAATACTCCTGGTGCTTCCTGATACATGATATAAGGTATTAGTTTATTCTGTATCATTATTAAAGTGGATGTCATTTAGTAACTAGACAGGCCTCCTGCATTTGTGTAGCCATTATATAATTATATACTTAATAGCATAATGTATTTTATCATATGATAAAAGATGCAGAGTGACGGATGAGGTAAAGCCAGATGCCTTAAGAATGAGTATATATCATAAGATAAATCATGCACACAGACAGAGACACACACACGCACACATATATCGTATGATAAATCACACACACGTATGAGTATATCATATGGTAAATAACACACATGAGTATGTCATATGATAAATCACTCACACACACACTCTAATTGTGGTATTATGGTTCTACATTAAACAAATACTAGAAATATTTGAAAACATGATGTGTCAACAGAGATGTCAGAGAATGTCATTACAACAGTGGATTGTAGCGGACCAGTCTACTATTGTTGTCATTGTCCAGAGCATAACTTAAGAAAAGCATATAATATGACAAAGCCATGGACAGGGCAGGGCAAATATGGTGCTTGCCCTAGGTGTCAACCTATGGGGCAATGAACATTTTAACAAGTTTTTGGTTGTCATATTGTCCTTTTTCTTTCAAGGGCAGCAACACTTGTTCTTACCTTAAAAAAAGAGTTTGACTGCTTGCCAGATGTCATTAACTGATTGTAATTGTGATCATGCGTATCAACAGTGGAAGGATGCGCTAAACAGGTGTCTCACCTTTCTATCTACAATCCCATTAGTTATGGTGGAAACAGGACCATATATTTAGCTATATATGTGTCATGAATAAAAAAATATCTATCTATATATCTATGTATCCATCTATCTCTTTATCCATCTATTTATCTATTTATTTGTCTGTATTAGAACTGGTTTTTGCAATGTAAATAGCAGTCAAAACCCTGTTTTCACAAACCAATAGATGCTTTCCTTTTCTGCTCCGTAACTGTCATCACAACAACATTGTTTTTGTCCCGGTTATAATTATATCTAGTTTGACATAACTATTGACTACGTTTATGTAGCTGTGAAGTCTGTACATTGCGTGATGGAGATGGCATCCTGGCCCCCAGCAGCTACTGCAGGCATGTTGTGCCAATGTATTTTATTATTTATTGCCAACTGCTATTATTTTATCATTTATCGTGGCATATTTTTTTCTACTATTATTATCAAAAGTGTTTTGAAACTAAGATGTGTTAAACCTGAGAAATATAATTTGAACTTTTTTATTGTACATTTTTCTATTGTGTTTGTTAAAGTATGGCAATGTAATTTTTTTATGTAAAATTGCTTTTAGAAATAATTTGCATACTTAATTGAGTTACTCAGATCATCTGACTGTTGGTATTACCATATAAATGTGATTGCCTTCAATTGATTTTATTCCAGTGAAGTCTTTGTGTTAAACAGACAAAAGCACTTACTTACACTTGGTATCTGATCATTTTTGACACTGTCTGATAATTTTATTTCATTAATTGTTATTTGTTCAGATTTTTCTTTATAGTTGTTGCATTGACCTGTTTGATCCCAGTGGGTAAATTCTTCTTTTGACCCATTAGTTTTTTTTGGGGGGGGCATGGGGCAAGCATATTTTGAGAGATGCCACAATACACGAGGATTTTTTAATTAAAGCCCTAACTCTTTCACTGCACATACTTGATGTCAGAGAATGTCATTACAGCAGTGAATTGTAGCTGACCAGTCAACCTTTGTTGTCATTGTTCAGAACATAACTTAAGAAAGGCATATAATATGACAAAGCCATGGACAGCCATGCCATCTAAGGGGTTGGCATGTGGTGGATGGATGTTTGTTTTGTACATTCTGAGTTCCACATGCAATGAAATCAAGTAGACAGGTATCGTTTCCTTTCCCATTACACACCAGTATGATTTTCATAGTAGTACCAATAGTGTAGTGTTAGCTAGCAAATAGTATGACACTCTACAAGGCCCAGTTTAGTCTTACACCACACAATAAAAAGCCTGAGAGATACCATGCTAAAATTACACAACTTATCTTCCCAGGTAGCAATCACCCCATGAAATGTGGTATGATGCTGTCTTACCAGACCTGTATCTAAGGAAACAGCTTCCAATTGGATAGATCATTGCATCGCTTTTTGCTTTTGATTCTATGTCAAGACTGTTGCAGGGCAAGTGGGGTCACATTCTGCTTGAGCCATTGTGGCCAACGCTGTTTTTCTTAGATGGGTCAGTAATCACTGGTTCACAATTTTTCAAAGTATTACAACTTAGATACCTAATCCAAGGCAAGGGTGGCATTTGCCACTGCCAATCTTGCAAGACCTCTTAGGTCTAACTTCTTCAAGGGCATAATGTTTTGGGAATTTTTTAAAGTACTGCAACAGTGGACAGTTCAATCCATGTAGTAAAGTTATGCTAGGAATTTAGTAAGACTAAAAAGAGTATGTCAGATCTTATGATAATATTCCTGCCTTCGCTTCTCCTTTCCTTTCCTTTAGTGTGGTCTCTTTATTGTCCAGGCGGATACTCACTCATGCTTAGTCATTTTGTTCCACTCCGTCATTATTACAAGGCACTTCTTTCCCAGGGTGGCCTATTTATTGTCTGGAGAGACAACTTAGTAAGTCCCTTTTTATTTGAGTCTCATGGTCATAAGTCTACTTCATACAGGGAACTTTTCAAGCACTAGTCTCAGAACTCATCACAAAGGGGAACCAGGGTGAGAAAGAATCAAAGATTATGCAGGCAGATATTCCCTCTTGTACCACTGATGTCTAGGTGAGAGGGCATCCACTTAGCCAAGAGGGGGGTAGTGTGCAAAACTCTGAAATCCACACTGGATGTTGAGTCTTCTATGGCAGACATCCCAAGAAGTTGCCACTACTAAAGCAGTGAATATACTGAAGCATCTACATTTACAGTAAGTTCCTAAAAACTGTATTATTTTTCAAGTTTAGCAGTTTGCTGTATTAAAACTTTGTATTTCAGGAGTTGTTTCAGCCACACAGTTTGTAAGTTTTGTTTTCTGTAGTGAGTAGAGTTGGATAGTCATCCTTGTTGATCCCACTGGGTGTATCTTGCAGAATTAAAGATGAAATGCTATTAATTTGTTTTCATTGGGTGGCAACAGTGGGATTCTGGCATTAAAGCATCTGTGCTGGACAAGAACAGTTGTCGTACTATACTGTTCTCTCTACAGCAGAATCCCAAACCTTCACAATGCATATTCTATGAGTTCCTATATATCTCTTGGGCCAAATGGGAAGACACTCATATTTCTTACACAGTGCAGAAATGCTCCTGTGTAATGCAAAACCATTTGACCCAAAATGACCAGGTCTTTAGCCCTTATGTACATTGCTGGCATTTCAAGTGGCATCTTTGTCATTGAGCTAGGTTAGAAATATAAATTGGAGTTGCACAAAGCTCTACTTACGGCTACATTTCCATACCAAGCAACATTGGCAGTCATTGTGCAGCCTGCTGAAATAGGCAATTAGATTTATTATAGGCTTAATAATACTGATTATTTACCATTTCTCATGTACTCTCACCTGAGCCCTTCTTTTACTTGATTAAGATCAGCATTTCCTGTACGGATATTTGCTGAGGCACGTCCTTGCAGAAACGTTTCACAGGCTTTTTGCATTAGTTGTGTTGTTTGAGGTGCACTCCTGCACACAGTAATTAAGATAAGCGCTCTGCTGAGATGAAAAAAAAATGTGTCAGCAAACAGTGTTAGCCACTAAAGAGTTACAGAATACGAGATTTCCATCAGTCAGAGTTTCCATATGCAGACTTTGAAGAAACCACATCAAAGGTAAGCAAAATAAAATTGACCTGTTTACAGTGTCTGCTCTACACAGGCTGCAGTTTTCTTGTTTTAGCTTTAAACATGAAAACATAGGGCACACAAGCAAAAGGGTCAGTTACTGAATATGAATTACTCTGTTTTTTTGTAGAGCTGTGACAAAATGCCCTTAGTTTTTATAAGTTTTGTGAAAGGTGTAGTAGGGTCATTTGAGTCAGAAATGTGCTTCCTCATCTACAAGAGTATGTCCATTAGGAATGTGTGGGTAAGAATTTCAAGTCTGTGTCTGTAAGAGTAGGAAACGTGTTCTTAAGCTGTGCAGTTCTTGGGTTGTGCTAACCTGGCAGTACTAAATGCAGGAATTATGAACTCTGAACCGAACCAGCTTTTCACTGAGAATGGGCAAACGCAGTGCTAAGACCTCTCAAAGACAGGATGTTAATCATTTGCATTTTCATTAGTTCTATGCTTTTCTCCCCCTTAGCCTTAGTGCTTGGCTGGTGTAGGCTCGCAGCCTGTGGAATATAAGTCAGCCACACTACGGGCTTTAGAATCTTGCATTGCTGCAGCTCTGCACTGTTGCCAACTGCAGATGCGCACTATATGTCTAGCACAACCCTTCTGTAGTGCAGTAAGTGCCTGTGTTAACGAGGTCTTGTTTTGTAATCATGCATAAAGGATACTTCTGTCTGTTCTACATAAAGCAGGCATAAAAACTTGGTAGGTATATGTAAGCCAAAGATTTGTTGTAGCTTTTTGTTGCTATATTCGCGCATTGAAACCTTTGTGCACGAGCTAATTGAATGTCAGGTACACACCAATCTCTATCCATAGAAGTTAATGATGTGAGAGCAACAGATACAATTCAATGCTACATCACTAGTGCCACTTACCCATGCATACACACATGAACACGTATTCAGTAGTGCCACACACTCATGCATAAACACATGCACACTCATTCACTAGTGTCATACAACTATCATTCATGTAAAATTTTCAAATGTTTTATTGCTGAGTATTAACCTCCCTGTCTCTGTACTCTGTGGTCAGTGTACTTCAGGGGTAAGGGGAACTCCACTTTCCCCTCCATACTGATCCTTTGGAGGAAAATGACGTTTGGTCAGCATGTGAAAAACAGCATGCACAAGGCATTTTCAGTCAGCTGCCTTACTGTTACAATTAATTAAGTATCTGTATTGTTTTTTCTTTACTTTTGCTGCATGTATTTCATCAAGTAAATCCTAAAGTATGACGTTTGTGTGCTGGATAGGAGGCTAAGAATGTGTGTGTAGTTACAATTACATGATGTCTCAGTAAGTGAAAGATGAGAGTGCTAAGGTCTGAGGCACAAATGAAATAGCTGCACTGCTTGTAGCATCAAACATTTTTGGAATGGTGTAGCCTAATGCAGAAGCACTACATAAACTGTGAAAGAGGATGTCTGTGCACTCAGTTTGCAATACAGGGATATCCCCTCAAGGATTCCCATATCTCTTGTGGCCTCCTGTTCAAAGAAGACCCTGGCATCTGTAGCTAGGGTACCTCTCATGTCTAGGTATCTTTCTCTTGGTGGGTCTCCCTGTGGCCTCACAGAGCCTCCATTTTGGGATTGAGCCAAATTGACTCAAGAGTTCTTCCATTTTCTATGTAGCCTGTAGGCAGATTTAGAACAGCACTATATCTGGAGTCCATGAGGGAAGGTTTCCCCAGTGAAAGCCTCAGACTCCTCTGATTCTAAGGAGGTGGAGAAGAACCTGGACTACAGGTCACAGCTTTCCCCCTCTAGCTTTTGACATGAGTGATGAGGACACATTTACTTCTGATTACCTATCGGAGGGCATACCATGTGTGGACATTGTCTCAGTCATGAGAGAAGACTTCAGGTGGCAGCCCCAAAAGGCCTCTGAATCTCTGAATCAGAAGAGATGCTGGGTCTTATGGGTCTTGGGCTTCCAAAGCCAATGGCTATACCTCCAGTCCAGAAAGACGTTTTTGCTGTTTCCCAAACACCCTTTCAGACAAATTCCCTACCCCTTCCCTTCAAGAAAACTGCTAGATATTACAGGGTTCAGGGTCCTCACAAATGTCTGCATAAGAACCCCTTTCTAGAGTAATACACAGTGTTCCTGGAAATTACAGGATGAAACTATAAAGACGGCTAAAATCATCAAAGTCAAGACTGTTTTGCAGATGGATGCACGTGTCATAAAATGCCGGTATGATGCTGTGCGATGCAGTATCCAGGGCTGTTGCAACTGGGACAGTATCATCAGACTTTCTTGGCTGAAGATCAACTCTCTGTCTGACGATGTCAAGCTGCAGTTCCTTAATGACCTTTTGATAAGTATGTGGTCTTTGGAACCCCATCATACAATGTGTTGAAAAACTGGAGGACAAAGAGAAAACAATGGAGCTGATAAAAAAATATAAGAGAAGTTATTCCTATAAACAAGTGCCTTACTACCAGTAATAATAAAAAGGCAAACAGCTACAGAGAAACGAAAATAGCAGTAGGAGGATAGAAAGGGATCCCATGGGCCCTTAAGGCTTAGCTCAAAGCAGGGAACAGTTGTGATGGCACCAGCCTTCTCTCTTCATAACTCCCACCCTTCCTTCTCTATCTCATTGACCAAGGATAGGTGATTAGCTATCTTCCTCTGCCAGAACTGGCCAAGTATAACTACAGGCCACTGAGTTTTAGAAATTGTATTTGGAGGGTATAAATTGCACTTCATATCTAAACATAAAAAGACTTCCATCTATACCAAAAGGAGAATGTGGGTATGCCCTTCAGACCACTTTTTGCACACAATATCTTAACCAAGGACACCTTAGATATGGCATGGGGTGTCCATAGCTTGGACCTCAAAGTAGAGGGCACCTGGAGTCCCAATGAGGCAAAACTGCACATAAACATAAAAGAGATTGCATCAGTCATTCAGAATAGCAAAACAAACCTTCAAGACAATCTGGAAGTCTGAGATCCTAAATTGTTATAAAGGACAACACCACTGTTGTGGGTGCACAAACAAACAAGCAAAGGGTACACATTCTGACTACCTTGCAGGCTACCAGTAAAGGCTTGGTAACAGGATTTGGAATATGGTTTGCTTCTGAATGCAGGCGGTATACCAACTCAAGAGAACTGCGCAGTGGATCAGTTATGCAGGATCTCAGCAGATCCACAACAGTGGATACCAGACAGGAAACAAATTTGTAGACCTCACAAAGAGATGTCATGTACCTAAACAAATTATTTCTCTGCTCAACAAACAACTGAGAAAATGCTTCTGCTGAGTTCCTAATACACAAACAAACACACTTGGGCAGTAGATAGCTCTTTCTAAATTGGGTGGGTCAGTTTGTCTTTGCTATCCCTCCTATACTACTTCTCCCCTGGGTAGTTCACATGTGGAACGAGAAGAGGCCAAAGTGTTCCTAATTGCCGTATTCAAAACCAAGCAGCATAGATTCACCCGTCTCCTTCAGATGGCAAGGAATAAACCTGTGCTGCTACCTCAATATGCAAATCTTCTGGTGCAGTGCAGAGATCCTAGTACATCCCAGTCTACCCACATTCAAAGTTGTAGCTTGGAAGATGTGGCCTTGTTATCCTTTGGCCACCTTTATTCTGAGAATGTGCTAAAAGTTGTGAGGGAAGCTAGAAGGTCAAGTATCAGCACCAAAGGCAAGCAGATGTGCCATTGGTTCACCAGTGTCTGTCTCTGCTGTTCTCTGCAGGTTTAGCTTAGAGCAGCATTTCTCAAAGTGCAGTCTGCGGCCCACTGGTGGGCTGTGGGGATTTCCTGGTGGGCCTCGAGAGTTAATAATAAATATTTATGTCCTCTTCACTGTCTGTTTTTTTTTTTTTTTTAATGAATGAAATGGCTTTGTCTGGTGTCTGGATGTGTTGCTGCCATGAGCCCTCCTTTCTTGAAGCTGATTGGTCATCTCAGCTTGCAGTTGCAAGCTGAGATTAACCTATTAGCACAGATTCAACAGCGCGCAGAAACCGAAGGAGAAACACTGCCTAAAATACCAGTTCCGTCTATGCTGTGCTGCTCACAGGAAGTCTGTTATTTGAAGCCAGTACTTCACTGAGACTGCATGCTTGTTAGGTATGTGTAACTTGGACAAAAATGTTATTTTGGTGCTTGGGCATGCCTCAATATTTTACTGAAGGGGTCGCCTGGGTGAATATTTCATTTTGGTGCCTGTACTTATGTTATTGAAGGGGTCACGTGGGTGAATGTTTAATTTTCATGCTTGTACTTGTGTTATTGAAGATTCTGGCTTAGGGCACTGTAAAGGTTCATCTCTCAGACATTTTCTGCCTGTTTGCCCACAGAACCCCCAGTGGAATCCAGACAACCAGTGAAACAGTTACTGGAAGGGCATCCTGTATCTGAGGCTGCCGAGGAGGAAAGTGCCCCTAACTTGGGACCTGAATTTGGTGTTGGTAAAACTGAAACTAGCACCTTTTAAACTAGCTGCACTTGCACCTCTAAAATTTCTTATTTCTTAGCAGTTTTCCTGGTAGTCATCAGCTCTGCTAGGAAAGCCTACTAGCTACAGGCCATCATGTGTAAGGTCAAGCTATAGTGCTTTTTGTCTAAGCACTCTACATAAGAAACACATGATATAGCAGTAAGTGCAAGAAGCTAGTAAAGCAGTTAACAACAGAAACATGAATTAAAGTAATTAATTAAAACACACAAAAGTAAACATGTAGGTAAGAACAAATAAGTATCTGTAGAATAGTGATATAATTTTATTACATACTGATAACGCACAGTGGATACAAGAAAGTCAAAGCTGTACTAAACAGTGTGAAGAAGTATCTGAAGTGAGAAGTGGAAATACAAAGACCCTTTTTTGAAGTTTTATAAAGAGAGGGTGACCCTGCTCATTAACCCTCATATCTTTATGCAAAAAGTCATTAAAGAGATAGCCCTGATCCAAGGTGTCCCCAGAATAAGGGAGAAAGTATCCTGCACCCCCATAGAGAGGCAAATATAATTGAGGTGCTACTTACACAGAACAAAACTCTTTAGAAAGTCAGACTTGTTGCCTTCTTTTCAGAAAACAAGCAAAGATTGCCAGTGACAAAACATACTATTTCCAGGCACGTTACACACTGCATCAACTTTTGCCATGACAACCATGGTAGAGCCCTGCAGGAAAACATAAAACCACATTCTGCAAAGGATCATGTAGCGACTATTGCCTTCCTGAAAGGACTTGGCTCTCGGGACATTTTAGAAATAGACGGCTAGTCCTCAGTTCCCACCTTCTCAAAACACTACAAGCTGGATGTAATATTTAGGGCAAGAGATAGATTTTCCACTGCATTACTAAAGGGTATCTTCCAATCCTCAACCTGACAGTGACACAAGTACTTTACTTGGATTATACCAGCTTTGGGATTCTTCCCTGCAAGTTGCCCATGAAGAACATCATCCAATTGTGTAGGTACACTGCTGTAGTTGTAGCTATTCATGTGTGGTCACTGCTGCAGTTCTTTTTCCCTCCCTCCATTCCCTCTACTTCAGTGGCACAATAAGGGGCCCATGGTCCCCCTTTTACACCTATATCCTTGGTTCCCTCATGTTCTTGTTCAGGTTCCCTAAGGAGCACTTGAATTGTCAATGTCACAGACTGCATTATTGGGGCAATCCTAACTAACAACCCTTGATGTAGATATAGCCCAGCCTGACAGGCTAAGAAAAAAAATGGCATGGCCATTTATTAAGCTCAGCTTCAAGTCCATCATATGTGCATAATCTGTTATTTCTTGAGCATGCTTCATTGTAGCTTTTTTACACCTTCTCAGATGCAATGAGCTGGCTTATATCATTTCATTATTACAGTGTTGTGTCCTTCTTCAGGTTCAAAATGTAGTAAGGGATCCCTATCCAGTCCAAGGGCTTTCAAAAGTTCTGGCTGTAAACTTCAGGGAGAAAAATCCTACCGATGTTCTGCGTACTGAATCCTGGGGAAAAATGCTGCCTGTCAAAATTTAATCTGCTGAGTCTTGGCATTTTCAAGCAATGACTCAGAAGCATATCAACAAAACGCCAGTTCTTGTAAGTGTCATTTTGCAGATGTGGGAGCTGGCTTTTTAGTGGTGACAGTATTTGCCTTACACCGTTTTTTTTTCACTTTGCTGCAATGTGCTTTAGTCCTAAGCTGAATGTTTAGCAGATGGTATGTGTATATATGTTTTTTAATCACATACATACTGGCAGTTGTATTAGTAAAGCAGTTAGTGGATATGTTTGTAGTCCTTTGTTCATTTATCAGTGCAGATGTGTTTGTTGCATTTCTTTCTTTTTATCTATAGTTTTCTGACAATGCTTATTTTTTTGCATAACTGTGATACATCTCTATGTACATATCCATGTCTCATATGTTAGAACGACAAGTCATGTTAGTCATGGTGACTATCCATTTAAAACTAGTAAATAAATATAACTAAAATCAAACTGGGAGGCGCAGTGGTGCAGCGGTTAATGCTGTCACCTCACAGCAAGAGGTTCTCCGGTTCGATTCTCGGCTGGGGTGCCTTCTGTGTAGAGTTTGCATGTTCTCCCTGCGTTCGTGTGGGTTTCCTCCGGGTACTCTGGTTTCCTCCCACATTCTAAAGACATGCTTCTGGAGCATTTCTCCCCGGGCCTCCGCTGAAAACAGGATCTGTGGAACCTAGTCGGACTTTCCCGGTCAACAAATGTTAAATAAATAAAAACTAAAATTAATTATGTGACTTGCAAAAAGCTCATAATACACACACATGTTTATTCATTTACACAGTGCCCTGCTCATGTCAGGCTTTTAAGATGGCTTCCTCGTGAGCACAAGCAGAGACTAGAGTAAGACTGTGTGCCACCTCCAGTGACAGAGATGCATTAATGAAAAAACACTTCACAGTGGATTCATAATATAAACAGTTATTCTTTTCTTTATTAGTTATTTCCTTTAACAATTCTGTTCATCTCTAGCAGGAACCTCCCCAATCCACAACAGCATTCACTGTTTTGTTCACTTTCACAACTGCTGCTTCATAAATGAGGCCTTCAGGAAAGTTGGGAAGTGAGGCATGAATTTGCTTGCATATAGCTGAAACTGTTTTCTGCCATGCAGCAATGCCTTGCCTCTATATTTCTGACCTCCAATAGCTGCTGGGAAGCCTTGCTTTTGTAGCCTGCCCTCTATGCGGTAGTTTAACAAAGTAGCATGCAACTCATGCAGACCTTAGTTGTAAATGACTTCCACTGCATACTTTGCAATTTTACCAAGTTCCTTAACCTGAATAGGTCACCTCTAAAGGTGGGCAGTCATATCCGATGGCACGTTATTTGGTGTAACAAAGACTAGAAAAAATTAATTGAAGGATAAAACTTTTGTTTTTGTTTTCTGGGGTAAAACACTGATCTCCATGGACCTTTTTTTAGACACAGCCCAGGAGAAGTGTCTGGCTTAAGTGACTTGCTCAGAGTCAAACAGATAGGCAATTGAAGCTGAGGGGCTCAAACCTTGCACCACTGGACTACAGGAAACAACAGGTTAACAGCTCCTTAATCCTCTAAACCAACTGCCAGACTTAGAAATAAATAGCCCTAAAAGTGATGGTTTCAGTATCCACGTCACAGGTATACATTTCAACTGTCCAGATTTTTGCCTCATATTTTTGGTCTGTTCCTCATAAAGGTTGTGGTTTTAGGGCAAGTCATTGCGGACTGAAGTCACTAAATAATGACAGACATTTGATTTTCAAACCTCATATCCTTCAGAAAATTCATGCTAATGCAAATCATGTCATTCTAGCAACTTTCTAACTTTTTAATAGCAATTTTTAAAATCTTTCCCCAATTTGGGGCATTTGACCCACCCCAATAGTTTTGGCTTTGTTCAGAATTCTTGGGCTAAGAGGTTGACAGGGATGATCACTGATGTAAAACTATGCATTTTCCTGGAGTATTGCTCAGACAGTGGAAAATGGCAGAGTGGTGATAGTGGTAAGAATATAATGAGATCTGGTGCAAAGCTGGAATTACAATGAGAGTTTATGTTAAATACTAGCAGGTATGGGATGAAGGCCTTCTACGAGGCATGAGAACAAGATGTGCTCACATCCCATACCTTTGAATAAACTAAAAATGATCCATCATTTAACTTTGATTAGCTGCACAGCTTAAACCTGATGGTGGAAAACAGGGTGCAAAGTCTCACTATGGAGTTATTTTTTACTGTCTGATAAGGGGTGGTGGGAGTATAGAATACTAGTGTCTGATTACAAATGCAGTGCGTTGCCCAAATAATGGTATAAACTGAAATTGTTTTTTTTTCAGACCCCCACCCTCTCCCTTTACTCTTGCCCTCTGACTTCAGCTTCATCACCAAAAGAATGCAACTTCTCTAGCTTCCTTCCAGTTCCACCTCTAAGTCTAACCCCTTAGTCAATACCCATATGTCTCTGCTAGGACAATCTGTTATCTATCCACTACACTTTTCTCTTTTACACCTCTGCTCTTACTCTGTACTTAAACTACTTACTCCTCCTGCTTTTCTTACTTAACCTGTTATACAATTTCCCATGTCTGTCTCTTCTCCTGCTACTGTACTCCCTACTATGTCTAATCTTTGCTCTCTTTGTTGCTATATTCCCTACTGTGGCTAACTTGCTCACAAGTCAACTGTATAAAGCAAAAAATGCAACTCCTACTAACAATGGTCACCATTATGTAATGTGTCAACCTAAAACTGTAAAAGATGTGCTCAGTCTATATAAATATGTTAAATCTTAAGCTTCAATGCTATGTTACTAGTCAGTGTTAAGTTTGGTACTATGTAAATTTGACTGCTCCTGTATGCACCTTATATTTTCCTTAAAATTTAACTGTGGAGCTTTTCTCCCCGGACCTCCGCTGAAAATGGACACACATCCAGTCGGACTTTCCCAGTCAACAAATGTAAAATAAAATAAAATAAATAAACCTTATATTTGGCATGGTTTATCAGGTAATATATTCATATGTTTTTGCCCTCATATTTTGTAGGTTTATACGGACCCTGTACGCATAAGTCGGAGTGTAAAGTATAATTGTAATCTAGCTGTTTTCTTATCTGTAAACTGTTCCTTCTGTTCTTCATGTTGTTCCGTAAGTATATATTCATTTACCCAGAAGATTTTTGTTAGACGTTTACTGCAAGCACATTGTAGCTATGTGCATTTAGTTATTTATTTTTGTTTAACGGAATAGTATAGGGATGGCCCTGGACAAATTTCAGGTGCTGCCAGGGTAAATACAATTATAAAAATGTTTGCAAACATGATTAAAAGCACAAAACAAGATTGCATATAGTTTAAAAGTAGAAAACAATTTTGACATATTTACATTGCAGTTACCAAATTATATGAAACTACTAGATGTTAAATTTATCCTTGGTGTTGCATTAATCTTCAAAATAGGATGGACTTAGTAGGTACACCAAACATCATACATTCTTGACATTTCTATGCCATCACCTCCAAAAGAGAAAAAAGGTAGGTTAGTATGTACCCTCTACTTCCAAGCAAGAATTAAAGCCAGTAAGTCTTATTTTCTAGGCTGCGTAAAGAAGGCTGAGCACTTCGATATTCTTTCCAAGTTACTTTTCATAAGCTCACCCTCACCTAACATAACCCTGATAAAAGCAGCTACAACATAACAACTTATACTTTTGTCAACTTCCCTCATTCTTTAAGGCGATTTTCCCTGTGCATGCAGAAAAACTTTCTAACAAGTTTTCATAAACTGAGTTTCCCCATTTTCTGCAGTAAGACTACTACTTTCCCCCACAGTTATTGCAGGCCTCCTTAGTCTTGCATACTTTCAGCTTTCAGATATCCGGGTTTAACCCCTAAGGATGTCTGCAGCATCTAGAGCATCTGTCTGCTTATAATCACCATCTCTTCAAGTTGAACTTCCATAAGGGACTGCATAGCTTGAGCCTGAGTGTTATGCTAGGCTCATCTAAAAATCAGTCATCTCACAGTAAGACGCTGTCCGGTTCGATTCTCAGCTAGAGCGTCTTCTGCGTGGAGACATGCAATAATAGGTGTACCTTCGTTGAAGGTTGTGCATCAGGCCTGGCAAGCCGGTACGTAAAAATCAACTGCCAATCATTAGCGGACCGGAGTTCCGCTGTGGCGACCCCTAACCAGGAAAAGCCGAAAGACGCAAGCAAGTGTATCAGAGACTTATGATGACTGCACTACTGCTTATTGGAAAACAAAATCCAGGACTTGAAATCTTGATGCTGGATGAGTGGGTGCCAGCACACATCTCAACTGCCCCAGATTCGTTGTGACAACTCGAAATATTGGACTTTTTTGAGATACTGTAAGTTAACAATAGCAGCACTTAACATTTTCCATAATTTGAGGCATTTAGCTAACTAGTTTTGCTTTATTTCTAATTGTGGAGGTAAAGGTTTGACAGCTGTGCCAGCGACACCTTTACTGACGGGTTTTTCAGACCACTGAGCCCATTCAGCCAAAAACGTTCTCACTGATGCAACCAAAGCTACACTTACCACTACTTATCTCCTCCCCACACTTCCTTATGGCACTGCCATCCTTACTGACCTTCAGGCAAAACAAAAGTCAAAACCTGACCCATGCTAGAACAAAGTCGCTAAATTTGCAGCCAATACCCCTTTCAGAACCTACAACTGCATGGCACTAAAAAGCGTTATAACTACCCATCAAGTACATATACACAGCTTCTTACCACCTATAAAAATATACAGCATCTGTCTGTTTGTCCATTACTAAGTAACGTTCTACGCAACAATGTTCCTAGTTGGCCATTACAATCCAGTGACCAAAAACTCCTGTCTACAAACCTGTCAAATCTGCTGATCATTGTTCGTGCTGTGTTGCTAAGGCTTCTTTATCCAACAGGTATCCTCCTATCCTCCACAACCATTCTGAATGACCTCCTAGCCAAACGTTGGTTCTGTTCTTGCACAACACCAGAAAAAATATATCCCTAAAAGTGAACAAATACCTATTCATACCTTACATCTCCTTACTATCCCTTCTTCACTTCCTTACTTCTTTCAATTTCTCTCCCTTAGTTTTTCTCTCTAAATATATCATAAACCTGCTTTTCTCTCACTTTTTATTGTAATTCATGTTTGTATTGTACTAATTTACCATTTCTTCCTCTATAAACTGGCTGAAATGTCTCTAACTCTTAAATCATTGTCATGTAACTTGTAGCTATTCTTAACCAATGTTTTCATATTGCGTGTAATTTGGAGTAACTATTTAACCTGTATTTGTTTTTTGCATTATTTTTAAAGACTGTAAAATGATTGCTCTTAAAATGTTTTGTAACACTTTGGGGTTTTTCTCCCCGGGCCTCTACTGAAAATGGGCTCCTACCAAATGGGACCTTCCCAGTAATCAAATGTCAGTAAATAAAAAAAATAAATAAATAAATACATTTTGATAAGAAGTTGCAGCAACGTGTTTTGCTGTGCTGTGGTGGTCTTTGCAGGCATTAGTTATTGATATGTACCCTCTATATCAAGGGGAGGTGTGGGACTGGTGGAGAGGAGAAGGAAGAGGACCTCTATCCCATCAGAGTGCTATAAGTCAGAGGAGAGTGACAATGATGCAGCTTATTCAGCTCAGATATACTACCCCCTTGGCTATAACACCTGTGATAAGGATTCAGTTTCTTCAGGCTTTCCTTGCAAGGGCGTTATCTGTGGGGAATACCCTTAACTTTATAAAATAACAGTAAGTGAGGGAGTCAAGTCATCTCTCAAAAGGCAAGAGTATAGCTTGTCTATTCTGTCACTAACATATCTGAAGACATGTTTGTCCTCAGAAACCAAGTTTACAGCCTGCAGGTCCCACAAAACTGACTGGTGCTACTGGGTCCAGGAGCAACAAAAGTATCTGCACACAAAACCAGTAAATTATAAATGATAAATTCAGCTCCAACTTTATCCCCTCTCCCCCTCAACCTTCTGTCAAATATAACTCCCCTACTATCACTAGGGAAAAGTTCTCTTAATGTTCTCTCTAAGACCAAGACCACTGCATCAATAAGCCCAGACAATATCCCAGGATGCCTTCTAAATAGCATGAAATGACCTATCAGGGCCCCTGGAATTACTGTTTAACTGTAGCCTCCAAACAGGCTTCATGCCTCCTAAATGGAGAACAGCAACAGTCACCCCTCTGCACAGAGGTGGGCCATCTACAGATCCTGGAAACTACAGACCCATAAATGTCACTAGTCTTATATGCAAAGCCATGGAAAGTATTATCATGGAAATGCTCAATTATGATATAGTAAACCTCCAGACACTGGACCCAACAAAGTTTGGTTTAATCAACAGCAAGTCATGCCTACTCAAATGTGTGGATTTCTTTGAGAAGGTAGCCAAAGCAATGAATGAGGGGGAAAATGGTTCACACTGCCTACCTTATCCTGGCTAAGCCATTTGACACAATACCTCACTCAGGTGTTGTTGACAAACTCAAGAGGGTAGGTACAAACTTGTATGTCACCTGATGGATAGCCACCTGGCTCACAGACAAGACCCAGTAAGTTAGAATTGGGGTGTCCACCTCTACAAGGAGGTCAGTTACAAGTGGAGTTTCTCAGGGATCAGTCCTTGGACCACTCATTTTTTGCATTTACTTCTCTGAAGTCATGGCTAGTGTCTTTGGTCTCTGGCTGATTAAATTTGCAGATGATTGCAGATTGAGAGCTGTCATTGAATCCCACACTGACACAGATGTTCTCCAGGAGGGGCTGACACAGACAAACAACTGGTGTCAGAGCCATGGACTAATACTAAATGACAAGAAATGAATAATAGTACCCTTTGGGAAATCATCCACCCCTGGTAACTATCATATTGTCAACACACCCCTTAGAGTTGACCCAGTCGTCAAGGACTTAGGGATATACATAGATAGTAATCTAGCTTTTGACCATCATGTGTCTGCAATAGTGAGAAAGTCTTTCTGTGTTGCACAAGTTATAAACAAAGGTATGACATCTAAGTCCAAGGAAGTCATTGTTCCACTGTATTTGGCATTCATCAGACCTGTCATTGAGTACAATGCCCCTTTGGTATGTACCTAACCAGGCATGTTCAACAATTGGACCGTCCATGGAGGTTCCTCACTAAAAGAGTAAAAGAAGTAAGTAGATTGTCCTGTGCAGACCACCTCAAGGCCCTATCCCTGTATTCTGTCTCCTACAGACTTTGGAGGGGAGATCTATGCCTGGCATGCAGGGCATTGTCAGACTCAACTCTGATGGAACTCCTGCATATCCACAAAACAAACAGCACCAGAATTACCCATACTAAAGACTTAAACCTTGCCTGTGATATAAATAGGACCTGCTGAAGAGACAGGTATGTATCCCAGAGACTACCCTGTGTATGGAACAGGCTCCCCATCCATGTAAAGCAGAGTTCCTCCCTAACCCAATTCACGTGCAACATGGACAACTGGATGAGGAACAGGAAATTCATCCCTGGTCTGGTACCTATGTTTCTAATGGACAAAGGCAACCTGTAAGTGGTTCATCTCCCAGGTCCTGCTTGTAAATGTTTCATCTCTCAACCCCCTGCTTGCACTTCTCAAGGGTATCAGAACTTGTCTGGGATTTGGGATGCATGGCTAGGCTTAAAAAGGCCCTTGTGGTCGTTAGCCTAGTAAATACCTATGAACCTATAATAGCAGATCCAGCTGGTATCTCTGTGGAGGCTTCAGGGGGCTCAGAACTGGTGCCAGGTGTGAACACTGGCTAATGACAATGACAGCTGAATTTTAGTTAGGTTTAGTGAGAGAATATGTATGTCTGCCGCCAGTGGTATTAGTCCTGCATGGAAAGAAAATCCTGAGCTAGATAGCCATACGAGAACCGCTCAAAGGGCATGTCTCCACTCTGCAGCAATGACAACTTATCACAATGACTACCTGGCAAAAGCCTTTTTAACTTCATCCTTATCACCTTCTTTAGAAATCCAGATGCAGGAGTATTATACCCCCCCCCCCAACAATTGTTTTTGTCTCACTTTTGATATGGGAAGGATTAGTTAATTAAATACTTGTTACGCTATAAATATTTTGTAGCATTTTCAGGGTTTTTTTGTATGTTGGAGGGAGGCAGACAGACTTTTTTGTGTATATGCCTGCAAATGGTTTCTGTTTTTGTCTCAAGTGTGAAAACAGCAGTGTCAGTATGGTCTAAATAGCTTGATAATTAGGTGGTACACCTGCAAGTTTCAGGTTCAAAGCACAATAAATCAAAATACATGTTATGAAGCCTTTGGTGAGCCATATATCTTCAAAGCTTTCTATTTCCCCTTAGTGCACGATTTTGCAGGAACCAAGCTGATGCTTTCTAATTTGACTTTCCTAATAAACTGTAAAAGCAAGCATGGAAGCAGTAATTTGACTTAATTCTGCTTGCCAGACCGTAATTAAATGTACAGCTGGATGTAGCATCAACAGGAAAGATAGGAAACCTGGCTTTCATGGGGTATGAAACAGAAATGTCAGCGTCTGAGCTGTGCCTTTTATTAGCTAAGAAATGTTATCCTGAATTTCTGAGCAGTCTTCTCTTACTGCAGCTTATTTGCATGATTGAAAGCTTGTATATACTTGGATCAGTTGGCAGCCATGGGAATGTATTTTGAAAGTTTGCTGAGTAGGTCATTTTTATAAAGCAATCCTTATTTGTTTTATGGAAATGTACAATTACAGTCTATGTTTCAGCTTACAAAATGCAAAAGTTAATCTGCTAGCTTTTAAAAGGGAAGCGTGTTTCTTTCTTTCAATTTGCCTCTCTGTCTCTCTTTCTTTTTTTTTTCTTTTCTCATTCTTATTTAGCAAGATATCATGGCTTTTAACATGCATTCAGTATTAAATGTTCACATCATTGCTCCACTGGGGCTTTTAACATAAATTACAGTTCTTAGTGCTGTCCATGTGAGTCAATCAATTCAGGAAGTGTGCTGGGAAGCTGCATGCTGACCCAAGGCATGGGGGGAGGCTTGGGGCTTGACAGAGTGTTAAAAGGAAATCTTGTGTATTGCTCTTGACTATTTAACAAGGTCTTCCATCTGACTTTTATTCTCTCTTGCTTGCTTGTATTCCTGTTGGTACACATGTGCTCTGTACTACCATTGTACTCCAGTTATGCAAAGACAGCTGTGTTTGTACAAGCAAGGAAGTAAATGATAAAAGAGAAAAAAATGTAACATGCAAATCTCAGCATTCAGATACAAGCAGTGCTGTAACTATATTTTATAAGTTTCAGAAGGTAAAGCTTTAAGGGTTCATTTTTTTAAGTATCCCCTCTTTATCCCATCATAAAGAAGACAGATCTGCCTGAGTCACTAGGTCCTTACTAGCAAATTCAGAAAGATGGCATCTTGCATTTCTCCATGAATTGTAGTGCTGTTTATATAGTTTTGTGTTTTAAAGATACTTTTGCTTATTGACTTGCTAATTAACTAATATTATCAAGATTTGTTTCAGATTTCCACAGGTCCCAAAGAAGTATGTAAAATCTGGGTTTTGATTGGTACCTATCGCCTGTCTGTAATGCTGTTTGGTGTCCTTTAGAGTGGACATAACTTATGAGAGACACACAAAGTGAACATGTCAGGAACTACAATGCCACTTCTGCTGGATGCTTCTCTTCTCGGTGTGCGTTGGCCACCAGAAAGGTTGTGAACCACACAAGTCAAAGGGCATCAGTGACAAATTTTCTAATGTCATGTCATAATGGCTCAAGTTTCAAGGTGCATATGGGGATAAATGAAACATATCTTCATCCTGACAACATATTCCCTGGGATTCAGACAGAATCCCTACTGTTTATGTAGAATGCCTACTGCATGTAGGCCAGTTTACACAATTGCTTAAAATGCAATTCAGAGACATGTTTAGCTGCAGTGAGGATAATTTGCATGTCTCTAGATTGTCGGACAAACTGCAAATTTTGATGATAAACGCAACTTGCAGCCCTTGCATCACTTTGGCACAGACACCCACCCATTCACTCTCCCACACACTTGTAGGCATTTACACACACACACACACACACACACACACACACACACACACACACACACACACACACACACACACACACCATGCAAATTTGATTGTCTACTTACCCCCCCTCTTGACTGTCTACTTAAGCCCCCCTACTGCAACTACCTGAGCAGAAACACACAGTCATCCAATGTCATTCATATGTTCAGGTACACATACTAGGCTTACGACCACTAGGGCCTTTATAAGCCTAGCCATGCATCCAAAATGTTTCCCACATGTTATATGTTTTAGATGTTTATATAGGGGCAATTGCTGGTTATGACATGATTTACTGACTGCCTCATAACGTCAGAGGCATAGGTCCCAGACCAGCTGTGAATTTTCAATTTCCCATCAAATGGTCCAAGTTACACTTAAATAGGGTTAGGGAGGGACTTTGTTTCACATGGATGGGGAGCCTGTTCCTGCGAAAGAAAATTATTTGAGATACATACCTGTCTCTCCAACATGTCCTATTTATGTTGCAAGCAAAATTTAGGTGTTTAAATCTAGTTATTCTGATGCTATTAGTTTTGTGGATGTGCAAAAGTTTCATCAGAGTGGGGTACAGGGATGCCTTGTATGTCAGGTCTAGAGCACCTTTCAGTAGTCTGTAGGAGACTGCGTATAGCCATATTCCGTTAGGTGCACACTTGTACACACACACGCACACACACACACACACACACACACACACACACACACACACACACACACACACACACACAGTGATGATTATAGCAATTTGGCTATGTTAAAATGGCTAGCAGTGCTGTTTTATACAGACTTGATTAGCATTAGCCTTTCCCCCAGAATGCCTCATTGTCATTTAATGCAGCCATAGCCCACAGCTGGGATTCTTCTGACCATGTAAAATCACTGTGGTGGGCATGTCTTTGAAGAAGAAAGGGTTGGCCACTTAGTAACACTTTCTTAATCTCTGTGATTAACTGGATACCATATGGGGGTATAACTTAGCTGAGGCAAGAACAAGTCCCTATGCATTTGGTACAGTAGTTACAGTCAGACTACATGGGGAACTCCTGTGCATGTTGGGTTCATAAGACTGATACAGCAACAACAGATGGTGCCACTCAAAGTATCTGGAAACATAAAACTAATAAAAATATAGCTCCATTTCTTGCAAGTGTTTTCATATTTCTAATTTCAACTGCCCTAATTTACCTGCTACTTGGTTTCTACCCCCTTTCTAGCCAGAATAACATTAAAGACTTTGCCCCCTTACCCCTGTATAGATTATTCCCCCTTTATGTGTACATTTTCCAAGAAAGGTACTTCTGCCTGCATTAAATAAACATTGCATCCTTAACAAAGAGTTAATATTAAAAACTCTTAACAGCAGCCCTTTACATGCATTCATATAATCCACCAAAATGTGACCAGGCCTTGCATGTGCATTTGTTGCTATAACACATCTGATACCACTCTCAAATCTTCAAACACTAAAATGCGTAACAGCCTTCTCTGCAACTATATCTGTGTGTACTCTCACCATGTGGGAAGTACAATCATGAGACACTCACTGCAGGGATTATCTCACTAGAAGATCCTCTGAAAAGGTTTATCTTTGTCTTCCCACTCAGCCATTGGCATAGGACCACCTAGCTTCCTTCCCAGGCCAGAGTTATTTATACAATTTATTTATTTATTAGCATTTGTTTACCAGGATTGTCTGTCTGGATATAGGCTGCCAGTTTCAATTAGGTGCCTGGGGAGAAATGCTTCAAGTATAATACATGCACAAAAGGTACCGAACATAGGAAGGTAAATATAATAGGCTGCAAGACAGGGCAATGTTTTCAGCAAAAAGACTTTAATGCATACCTGATGTAGAAAAGGTACTCAGTAGTTTTAGGAGCTTTGTTCCTTGGCTTCATCCTGTCTCTCTCAGGAATTACTTGACCTGCAGAGTGCGTGATTTCAGATAAGGAGTGCATACACACTAGAATAATGACATTTAGAAACATTTAAAGATGACTTTTAACTAAGTGGAACATACCTGAATACTTAAGGGAACTAGTGTCTAGCATTAACCCAGCTCTCAAATCTTTTTCTCTAGTTCACAGGCAGGTTTTGCTTTTCATTTGATAAAAAGGCTGCTATTGCTTGTTGTTGTTGTTATTTATGTTAATTCTAAGCAGTATATTACTGTATCATGTGCTAGATCCTTTTACTTTTCTGTGGCACTGATGAACTAGTCACTTTTAAGAAGTAAGGAACATGCTGGATTTGTATTGGGTGGAAAAGTTAAATCAGAATGTGATCTGTACTGATTTTGCATACTTTATTCTCTGTTAGTAATCGTAGTACACTTATTAACTAATGGGCATAAGAGATTGACTGAGGTTATAAACAAGCCAGTTCTGTAATAATTTGTAGTTAACAGATGGCATCAATGTTTTTGAAGTTTGTCTACATGTAACTGGATGTACAGCCTTTGATAAAAGCTTCTTTCAGCTGCATTGCCACAGTGGTCAGGAAATCCTTCTATGTGGCTCATCTCATCACAAAAGGATTCTCATCCAGAAAAAAAGAGGTCATTGTTCCCCTCTACTCATCACTCATTAGACCCATTATAGAGTACAACACCCCTTTTGGTATGTACCTCACAAGACATGTACAACAACTGGAAAGACCACAGAAATACCTCACAAAGAGGATTACTGGCCTCAAACAGATGTCCTATGCAGACCGTCTCAAAAAACTACAGCTTTACTCCATCGCATATCGCCTACTCAGGGGCGATCTCTGCCTAACATACAAAGCTATGTCAAACCCAGAGCTGTTGGACATGCTCCACTTAAAGAAATCCCAATCCCTCCGAGCTACACGCTCTAGGGACCTAAACCTTGTCACCACAATAAACAGAACATGCTGGAGGGATAGATTCCTGTCCCAGAGACTTCCCATACTCTGGAACAGACTACCAATCTATGTCAAACAGAGCTCCTCATTAGCACTCTTCAAGAAAAATCTTGATGATTGGATGGGAAATGGGAAATTCACCCCGGGGATCACTTCTGTGGCTCTGCTCAACAGGGGCACAGGAAAATAATTTTCTTGGGTGGCGAAAGCCAGGGTACATTTTTTGGCTAGGCTTGTATGGGCCCTAGGGCCGATAGCCTAGTACCTACCTATGAACCTATGAACCTATGAATTGATAACTAAAATATGTTACAGCAGCTAGTTTAATTGACTGTACATGAGATCTAGATGATTTTTTTCATGACTGCAGCCTCCATTATGTGGAATCACTCAGGTTATCTGACAGTTCATCTGGGATTCAGAAACGGAGTGGAGCAGGAGCATGACTTCTCTGGTTGTAGATTTTCTCCAGTTCAGTTAAGTGAGAATTAGCAATTCAAAATAACAGTTTCGAATGGCAACCCTACAAATAATTAACTAAGGTGTTCAGCACACTTTGGTAAGCCACAGGTTGGCTAAGTGTAGTTACTGCTTCTTCAGCAAACTGTTATGCCCAGCATTTTGACATGGAGATAATGTTACATTGGTTGCAGCTCAGTTAACTGTGTTGCGAATAGGAGCACCTGTTGTATTCTTAAATTAGGGTTGCATGCTACATACTAATGTTTGCTGTGGATGTACAGGGAAGCTACAACAACACAAGAGGCTAAACTGGAGACATTAAGTGTAGAGATGCTGGGTGCACCAGTAACCTTGCTGTGCATTGCTAAGCCTCAAGGATGCCTGTCCTGCTGTTTAGTTTTGCGTCTGTGGAATTGTGGATCATTCATATGACCACTCGAATTTGCTGAATGTAAACAGCATGCACTCAGTGACACCATAATTTTTAATTCTGATCTGCTATACTAAGGAAGATATAGCTACCACTTGTGGCTAAGAGTACTTATTTCCAAATCGGACTTGACATGCATTAGCTCAGAAGTCTCTAGACTTGTATTGGGTGATGCAACATTTCAGTAATGTTCTTCTTTCGGCTTTTCCTGGTTAGGGGTCGCCACAGCGGAACTCCGGTCCACTAATGATTGACAGTAGATTTTTACGGTGCCGAGGTGCCAGCCTGATGCCCAACCTTCAATGAAGGCACACCCATTCACGCATGTCTTTTGAACGCCACTCAACTGCAGGGAGGACATGCAGACTCCACACAGAAGGAGCTCCAGCTGAGAATTGAACGGGAGAACCTCTTGCTGTGAGGCAACAACGGTACCGCTGCACCACTGCAACATTTCAGTAATATCCTTCTTAAAGATTTTTTTAGCTTAAAAGCTGTCAGCTTGTCAGAGAACTCGAGGCTTGTCATTTCTGTCTAAAAGGTTGAGTCAAACAGGATGATCACATGCAGGTCTTGTGTTCAGACTGCATATAAATGTCAGAATGTTCAGAATCTCCTTAAAGACTTTATCTCTGAAACACTAAGAGTTTCCTCCTTTTATTTTGTGATAAAGGCTTGTGATTATAGGTGAAATGTTTGAGTTAACACTGAAGGATGTATAATGCACATGCACACACAAATAGTTATGCATGCAAATTTACATATGGTTAGTGACTGTGGATGTGCTTTGTTGTCTGTATATGTCTGGGTGTGTAGAGTTATCAGTGCAAGTGATTTCTAACTTTGGTTTTTGGGAAGATTTTGTTCACTCAAGCAGTGAGTTTTCCCTACAGTAATGTCAGACACTGTCATATGATCACACTTTTTATTTTTTATTGGACTTAAATATCCTAACGAGATCTAATTTTGACTGGTTGGTCCTTTAAATTGAGTTCACTGACAACACAGTTGCTTTAGATCAGCTCAGCTAAGGGAGTATATCTGTAGCATCCAGAACCAGTGCTGTGCAAGGGAATTTCATTTTCAGCCAGTCTGTCATTCTCATTTGCCCAGTGATGGGTGTTTCATGAGTACCCTTTCAGCACCAACCAATGTCTTTAACTCAACAAAATTGTAATTTGCAGGTCTGAGAAAGTGGCTTATCTTCTAAACCATTGTTGTTGTGTAGTTCCGCTTTCCAGACATTATTTTGCATGCTTTCCTGTTGTAATAACGTTGTCAGAAGCTGGTATAGTCATTCAGCTTCTCGTGGTTGACCTTGAATTTGACCTACCTGGTATGAGGTGCTTCTGTACCACAAAGTGACATGCTGCTTAGAACTTTATGGTCTTGCAGGTGTACTACATTTTTTAATCTTTCTGACATTAAGACTTGCTATTGCATATGTTCTGGTAGCTTACTGTCACAATGTCTGAATAAAAAGTGACTGCAAAAGATCTGCCGCCTACGAACGAGTCATGTATTGGAGTACTGTTAATGTGTCTTCCATCTTTTTTCTGTTCATTTGCTCATATTCGTGTTCATTTGTAAGTACTAGGCTAGCTGCCCTTATGAACCACTTTAAGCCTAGCCAACTTCCCCTTAGTGGTGAGAATCAAACCCTATAATCTACGTCTGTGAGGTAAACGCCTTAACCATTATGCCAAACCAGTAAAAGGAAAAGATGGGCATGTAATTAGCTGTACTTTAAACAATATGCATGTATTAGTTAATCTTTTTGTCTGTATTTGAAGCCCACTGTCTCATTAAAAATGGAACCTAACATTTCTTAATATCCAGCATTTGTTAGGGGGAAAATGTAATACAAAATTGTGTTACTCAGTTGTCCAGCAGGGAGTTGTCGACATGAAAAGCAAGTTTCTTAAAATGTATAAAATATTAATTGGAGATCACTTGAGAGATTGTCTCTTAAATGACAGAACAGAAGGGTTTTCAAGTGCCTCAGGCAAGCTACAGGGCCTTTCAGTTGTACTTACCTGCAGCCCTCTGTAAAAAAAAACTCCTTGTTCTTTCTGACAGCAGGGGTGGTGCTTATCTTCTCTGGGGTAGTTAAAGATGCAGCATTCCCTTTTCCTTCTTTTGAGTTGGAGCATGCTTGGGAAACATGTATGATAACAGATCACTGTTAGGGTAGTAGTTTTTATTATTATTATTAAAGAGGTTCTGTTTTTCTGTCTTTCTTTTTCTTAGAAGTAATTTTCAGACTTCTTTTTTCTGACAGTTAATTTGGGCAGCAGAAAAAACATTGTGGTTCTTTGTTAGCAGTGAAGAACCTATCCTTCCTACGTGCCTGAGATCAAAATCCAAGACATTTTAAATATCTGTATGTATGTTTAAAAGGGTAGTACACTGATCAGTACTGACCATTTTCGGGCTCAGCCTGGGTGAAGTACAAAAAACGGTTTAATTGTTTGTGTGTATATATATATGTATATATATATATATATATATATATATATATATATATATATATATACATACATATATATATATATATATATATATATATATATAAATATATATTTATATATGTATGTATATGGGCCTACTTCTAAATTTTGAAGTTTCAAAACTTCGAATTTCTTATGGTCAAGACCATAAGATTGAAGTTTTGAAACTTGAAAATGTAAATTAAAAAAAAATTAAAAAAAAAAAAAAAAACATTTTTTTTTTACATTTTTGCAGGTGGGCAAGCCCCCCTACACACCCCTTGCTAATTAAATATGCTAACTCCATGATCGCACTACAATGAGGAAAATGGTAAATATACCATTCTGCACTGTATGGCAATCTCCATTTAAACAGTTCAAAGTTTCAAAACTTCAGTCTTATGGTCTCAACCATAAGAAATTTGAAGTTTTGAAACTTTGAAATTTAGAATTAGACTCATGTATGTATATGCATATATATATATATATATATATATATATATATATATACACACACACATATATATATATATATATATATATATATATATATATATATATATATATATGTATATATGCATGTATTTGTTTACCAGGGTAGTGCAGTGATTAATAATGTCCACTTTCTGGTGAAATACAAGACATTTCTTAAACAAAAAATGCAGAAATGTAAGCAATAACAGAGTAGTTCAGATTAGTTGCATCAAAAAAACTGTATATGTGCATTATATTCCAAATCATTAAATAAGTTCATAGAACAACAGGTTTTGTATGACCATGCATTTACTTAAGAAGAAGAATGAATTCTAATGTCTAGCATTATTTAGTGACTTTAATCCTTAGTAATTTAATTTTGTGAGGGACAAGGGAATAATATGATGCAAAATCCGGACAAGTGAGATGTATGTTTCAGATATCAAATCCAACAAGAAAGAGAAAACGTATTCCTTGCAGAAAATGCAGCACAAAATGAGGGATACCGTAATTTCAGGACTTTTGCAGCTTCTATTAGTAGAACGATAGAGACTGCAAAGATTTTTTTGTCGGGTGGATTGTCTGTAAAAAATGTGAAAAGTCTGACTAGCCAGGATGACAATAGCAAAACTGCAGCATTCCTTAGAAGCTGTAATGTTTGCAGTCACAGGGATATCTCTTTTTAAGTGACACACTTAGAGCTTAGTGAAATAAAAATCAAAATGCAACTTGCTCTACTAATAAATCGGAAGTGTGGTATGCAAGCCCATTAATACAGTTTGGATTGATGCTGATCCTACTGGTCAGATGAGTTTGAAAAGAATCCTGGTCATCAGAAGATCAAGCAGGGTGGGATGCACTGATGAACTACAAAAGAAGGCATTTTGGTTATGCTGTATGGTGTAGCAGTATGAACCCTTGACTGAGCTCCAAATAACCCGTGTTCAGTTAATAGCACCACGGCCTTGAAAATTCAGGCAGGAAAAGGGTAGTAGTGAGCGGATGGCACCAACCTCTCCATGCTGGGACAAGTGAGGTGGTTCAGGTCTCTGTAGGAGTGGAAAGGATGTGGCATTTGTCTCCTCATTATTTTTGGCTTTGTCCAGATTTCTTCTGCCAAGAGGTTGAGAGGTATACCTGTGGCATGTGCTTTTGATGTGAGAAGAAACCACAACACCCAGTGACAACCTGCATGGCTCCACTGATGACATGCAGATTGTACATAATCACTCTACCTGAGAACTGAGCTACTGAGTTGAACAGTTTGATGCAACAATATCCGGTACTGCTCTACGTTGCTTCACATAACCTGTGCCTTTGTTTTGATTATTTTTATATTTTTCTTGTCCAGTCCACATTTTTTACCCTGTATGAAGTCTCTATGTTTTTAGGCCTTAAGTAGTTGTTGAATATCTCTAACGGAAGATGAAGAAACACTTTAAATGACTCTGTTATCTATTCATTATAAAGGTATTACTTGTGCCAGTCTCAGTCATACCTCTCAACTGTCCAGATTTTTGCAGAATGTCCAAATTTTTGTCTTATATTTTTGTCTGTTTTTCTTAAAATTTTGGTTTTCTGACAAATCACTGGCTAATTATTGAGGATTGAATTCGGAAGATAATGACAGACATTTGAGTTTCAGACTTCATACCCTTCAGAAAATTCATGCTAATGCAAAACCTTTTTATTCTATCAACTTTCTAAGTTTGTAAGAGCAATATTTAAAAATTGTCCCTCTTTTCAGACATTTTTTCCCCCCATTTTTTATGGCTTCATCCAGATTTCTTGCTCTAAGATGTTGAGAGGTATGCTCAGGGTAAAATATTGTACAATGTTTGTTCACTGCTGGCACTTTTTTGGTTGGTGCTTCCATTCACACTCCCCCAATGTGACTTGTACAGCCAAAGATACAAGAGCTTAGCTAGTGACAAGTGTCCAAGTACTAGGCCGACTAATACGTATCTTGGTGCCTCCTGGTGCAGGATTTTTGCTGCAAAGTATGTTGCTGGTGACTCACTTTTGAGTAGCATTCTCCCACCTGAAGTGCAGGTAAGGGAAGACTCGTGGTTTATGACTAACTCTTTGTTCTTGCAGGAAAGAAAAGTATTGAAGACCTTTTGGTGTGACAGCCTACAGGGAATGCAAACCACAACTAATTTAAGTGTCATTTGTCTCAGTCCCCTACAGAATTGAATGTGTGTTTGAGCTGTGTCTATGACACTGCATAGAAGCTGACAGAAAGTGTAATTATATGATGCCCACAGCTCTGATCCATGAGTGATAAACCTTTTCCCTTTTCCCAACTTATGCAAGATGGGCTAAACTTGGCAGTGAGGGGTAGTGAATAAAAGAAGAGTAGCGGACAACAGACATGGAAGATTGACTCAGGCTGATCACAGGGGGTATGAAGTTAGAAGCCAGTATTGAAAGTGGAAACATGAATTAAGCAAAACTATTCAGCTCATCTGATTCAGTAACTAAGTCATTCTCTTTTTATAAAAGTCATTACCTTATCTTTTTATCATGGTAACAGTTTTGCCCTCTGTAAGGTGACAGGATTATAGGAAATGTAATGGTGGCACTGTTCAGGTAAAGCTTCTGAGCTTTTGGTGCATAATATTACCATTGTTCCTGATCTTTAATTAAATCCATCTCAGATTCCAGTTAGTACAAGTTGTTTTTCATGCCTTTTCTTTTATTGAGCTGTTTTCTTCTTTTTATCTGTTGCTCTGGCATTGTACCTGCACATCTGTTTCAGCATGTTTTATTAATCTAATTATGCTGTTTTATTAATCTAATTATGCTGTGTCCTTCTTTCTCATGCTTCCCACCTCTTCCCTGCATTTCTTTCATGTGTGCAAATCTCTTTTTTCTGTTTTATTTTTCTCTAGCTCCCAAAGCAGCGTTGTGGAACAAATTCATATTAAAGTTACATAAAAAGCTAGACTTAAATATGCAGTGTGGAATGGAATGGAGAGTTCGGATATGCTTGATTTTTTTTTGTAGGTTTCTGTTTTTCAAAAGAGTACCTTGAACTTAAGTCAGACTCTTCAAGTTCTTCCCACAGGAAAAGTGGAATTTCTAAACTTCCAAATGGCTTGAGTACAGTGTTGTAGATTCTTTCTTAGATGTTGTGAGACAATAGCCGCTTTCTATCCAGCGTTGGTTGATTCACATCTTTGGATATCATTATGAAAGATATTAACAAGGATGTTTCTTCTTAAAAATCCTACCTCCCCCAATTTGTAAACTTTCTGTGAAGTCCATTAACATGGTGCTGTACCACCAGGACCCTGTAACAAGGAAGAGGATTGTTAGAAGAGGGTGTCTGTATTAACCAGCTTCCTAATCCATTCTTAAGCCCTTGGTGTGAGATTGTGATGAAATATAATGTGACATTGGTAAGATCAAGTGTAGTTTATTTGTAGAATATCTAAACAGAACTGACTTAACCCCGGTGGCATACCTGCTAACATCTGTACATAAAAATCAGTTCACGTTATTGTGCTGTTTGATTTGAAGGCCTAATCGATTTGGACAATGTTTGCTTGTGTGCCATTCGTGATCTGTAAAATTTCCTTTATTTGTGCTGAAATGAAATATTCACATCTATGGTTTAGTGATAACCTCTGTTCTTCTGGCTTACAAAGAGAGATGTTCTTCATCTCACATTGCTGCAGTCCTAACACTTGGGTAGTCCGCTGTCCCAGTCGGCCCGAATACCAAAGTATAAGGCTGACGTCGGTCAAGGCGCATTTGTCTGACATCAGGACGTCAGGGTACAAATGCGCATGACCGACGTCATATCCTCAGTCTTTTTTGCCGCATGGTCCGATGCAGAAGCAGTATTGCGAGTGCAGGTTGGTGTTCTGAAATTTTCTGAAGTCGGAGTTTCAGACCGAATCAAAGTTGGCTAAGTACCCCGTTGGGGAATATTTTGGTTTTTTCTTGCCTCAGTATTTAACCGGATGTCAGAAAAAGTAAATAACTGTATTTCTTGTGGGAAACAGATACCTCATAGGGATTACCATACCTTGTGTATACCTTGCTTAGGACCTGAGCACGACGTTGTTGGCTGTCGCTCTTGTGCTAGATTTAACAAACGCACTATTAAGAGAAGATTAGATTGTGCCAGGTTAGATTTTGGGAAGCGTTGTAATTACAACATGCCGTCGGATGCTCCGACGCCCGCTTCGTCTAAAAAGCGCAAGGACAAAGCAGCAAAGCCTAGGTTGGAAGAACCGTCTGTCCCGGACGTCGGTTCTTTAGAGGGCTCGGTGGAGCCAGTGGTTCTACCAGAAGTTCCTTTGGATTCTCAGGGAGAGACTTTACTGTTACAAGATGTGTCCTCTCAGGAGGTAGGCCAGGCTGAAGGGGCTTCTCAGGTAGCTGTTCTCCCCTCCCTTCCTAAGGTAGTTAGGCCCTCCCCTTCTGTTTCCAAGGCTTCTTCTAGAGGCAGGCCAGGGTTAACTTCAGTGGGGGTCTCCCCTAGTTCTTCAGGGTCTCTGCCTAAGAAACATATGCTTAAAATGGCAGAAGATTTGATTACTATGATTAGAGGTTCTATGCCCCCCCCTGATAAGAGGCCTAGGGTGGAACCTGAGCTTGAGAGTTTTGAGCAGTGTTCGAGGCTTCTGAGTCTTCGCTGAAGACTTGCAGGAGTATCCTCCTTATTCTGATTCTGATGTAGATGATTCTACTCCTTCGGCTTCTCCTCCTGAGGATTTTTCTTTTTCAGAGACTCTTCATTCCATGAGGGAGCATTTTAAATGGGAAGGTCAAGATTTCTCTGATTCCAGGAAAAGGCTTAGGGAATTTTTGTTTCTACCCCAGCATAGGCTTTTGGCTATACCTCCTGTTCTGGATGTGGTAGAAGATGTTTTTGCAGAGGCTTCCCTGAACCCTGATTCTTTGCCTCCTGCCCCAGTTAAGCCTGATAGGTATTATAGGGTGCCTGCAGCACATAAGTATCTTTTTAAGAGTCCTAGGGCAGACCCAGAAACTGTTTCTCAGGGCCCTAAAGGTGTTAAGGCTTCTGTTGTTAAAAATCCTGTTCCTTCTGATAAAGAGGCAAGGGCTTTGGATAGATGGGGAAAGAAGGTGTATACCTCTTCCACTTTAGCCATGAGGGCTTTGAATTGCCAGTTTCACATGTTGAAATACCAAAATTATCTCCTTTCACAATTGAAGTCTAAGGTAGATGCTCTGGCAGAAGGTATTGAGTGTAAAGAGCTGCAGGACTTAGTTCATGTTTCTGAACAGGTGGGTAAGCATTCCTTGCAATGTGGTTTTGATGCTGTACAGGCCTCTTCGAGGGTGGCAGCCACTGGTTCTGTTCTTCGCAGGCACGCCTGGCTGAGGGATCAGAATTTAGCTGAGCATGTAAAGACAAGGATTTTAGATGCTCCTTTACAATCTGATGTGTTATTTGGTTCGCCTGTGGAAGCAGTTTTAAAGAAAATGGAGGACAAGGCTAAGTCTATGCAGACTGTTAAGGATTTTTTGCAGGTTCAGCCTCCGAAGTTTAGTAGAAATTGGCCTACTAAAGGGTGGACATATCCTTCTTATGATTCCCAGTCTAGGGGTAGATCTAGACGTGGTAGGGGCAGAGCTCAAGGTTCTTTTAGGCCTAGAACAGGGAGTTCACCTGCCCAGTCTTCTGGTGAGGGCAGGGGTCAGTCCTTTCGTAAGCAGACCCAATGACCTGCCTTTTCAGCTGCCAGAGCCTTCTCGTCTGGCAGCACCTTTGGGAGGAAGGCTGGCACTTTTCAAAGAAAATTGGA
Source organism: Protopterus annectens (assembly GCF_019279795.1). Taxonomy (NCBI): domain Eukaryota; kingdom Metazoa; phylum Chordata; order Ceratodontiformes; family Protopteridae; genus Protopterus; species Protopterus annectens. The sequence continues at coordinate 571,145,558 of NC_056733.1, read as the reverse complement.
GTTTTATTACCCAAGACAGATGGGTATTGGATATCGTTCACCACGGTTACAGGTTTTATTTCCATACTTTGCCTCCTTTCAAAGGCATGCCAGACATTCCTCCTACACAAAGAAAAGAGGCTCACAAGCAGATTTCTCTGTTACTCCAGATAGGGGCCATTCAGCCGGTTCCTGTGCCAGAAAGGGGCCTAGGATTTTATTCTCGCCTGTTCCTAGTACCAAAAAAGGGGAACACGTGGAGACCAATTTTGGATTTGTCTATCCTCAACACTTCTCTGGACATTCCCAAGTTCAAAATGTTGACGTTACAACAGCTTTTACCTCTGCTGGGCAAAGATCACTGGATGGTAACTTTAGATCTCAAGGAGGCTTACCTTCATGTGCCTATCAGACTCAGTTGCAGGAAGTATCTGCGCTTTCGAGCTGGGAATTCCCATTATCAGTTCTCTGCATTGCCCTTTGGCTTATCTACTGCGCCCAGAGTATTCACAAAAGTTCTGGCTCCAGTCATAGCTTTCTTCAGGCTAAAAGGAATACAAATCTATCCTTACTTGGACGACTGTCTGATTCTGGCTCAAGAAAAGGACAAGCTTCTTCAGCATCTGGAATATGTGATAGCAGTGCTAAGATGCCTGGGGTATTCTGTGAACGAAATAAAGTCCAGTCTAGTACCCTCTCAAGACATGTGCTTTCTGGGTGTGAGACTGAATACAGCAGCCCAGATGGCCTTTTAACCCCGGACAAACAAAAGAATCTTTCCCTTTACTTCCATCAACTATCTCTTCAGTCCGGGCTGACTGCAAGGACAGTCCTTCAAGCCTTAGGGTTCATGGCATCTTGTATTCTGGTGCTTCCCAATGCCAAACTGCATATGAGGAAGCTGCAATGGTATCTCAAAAATGTATGGACACAGCACTGCCAGGATTTGGACACTGTCATTCCAATAATACCTTGCATTCAAAAGGAATTTTTGTGGTGGGCTCAGGAATGTCACCTAAACAAGGGACTCTCTGTGACCCGGCCAGAGGCGAGTCAGATTCTAACGACAGATGCCTCAGACATCGCTTGGGGAGCTCATCTAAATGGAAAGTGGATACAAGACAAGTGGCCTGCCAGACTACAGCATCTACATATCAACATGAAGGAGATGTTAGCAGTCCAGTTTGCATTAATGGCTTTCAAGGAGTTACTTCTTCCAGGGCAGGTGTTGATTCTAACAGACAACACAACTGTCATGTGGTACATCAACAAGCAAGGGGGAACACATTCTTATCCTCTATGCAGGCAAGCAATGATTTTGTGGGAGACTGCGCTCAGCTTGCAGCTAAATCTTCAGGCAAGGTTTCTGCCAGGAGCACAGAACTCCTTAGCAGATGTGTTAAGCAGGCAAATCATGGATCCCCACGAGTGGAAACTGGATCTTCATGTATTTGAAAATTGACAGTGTCATGGGGAACTCCAGACATAGATCTGTTCGCTTCTCCACTAAACCACCAGCTGCCAAAGTTTTGCACGAAAAGGTTTCATCACACAGCTTGGAAAGTGGATGCTCTTTCGTTCAGTTGGAAAAATCTTCATGTGTATGCCTTTCCACCTCTGCCTCTCCTCCCAAAGGTACTCCTAAAGGTCAGACAAGACAAGCCAAGGATGATTTTGATAGCTCCAGATTGGCCTCGGCAACACTGGTACCCATTATTGAGGAATCTGGTAAGGAAGCCTCCATGGCCTTTACCTTGGCCTTTACCTTTAATTCCACACCTTTTGTCTCAGAGGGACGGTCATCTACTTAATGTCAAGCTTCACTCTCTTCATCTAACAGCCTGGCATATTCTGTTTTGAACCACAGCAGGTCTCAACTTCCTCAACAAGTTTTGAATGTGATTATGGAAGCCAGAAGACCTAGTACACGTAAAGTGTATGCAGAAAAATGGAAGAGATTTTTATTTTGGAGTGCAGCAAAGGATTTGGATGTTTCTGAGCCTAATTTGAGTGTGGCTCTTCAATATCTTACTGAGTTATTGGACAAAGGTTTGTCTTTCTCTTCCATTAAGATTCATGCTGCAGCAATCTCAGCTCACTATGATTGTGACCCACCATTGTTTTCTCATCCTTTGTTCAAGCAATTTCTTAGAGGGCAAAGAATATAAGACCCCCGTAGAGCTCCTACTCCTGCTTGGGACCTCAATTTTGTGTTGGAAAAACTTACTCTACAACCTTTTGAGCCTCGGCTACTGCTGAATTGAAATACTTGTCATGGAAGACTGCTTTTTGTTGGCCATTACTTCTGCAAGAAGGGTTTCTGAATTGCAGGCCCTTATGGCGGTTGAGCCTTTTTGATTTTCTATAAGGATAGGGTATCATTACGCACTAATCCTTCCTTTATGCCTAAGGTGGTTTCTAGTGTGGCTTTAAACCAAACTATTCATTTGCCTACTTTTTATGCAGATCCCCAAAATAGGGGAAAAGATTTTGCACACTTTAGATGTACACAGGCAGTTGCGTTATTATTTAAGCAGGACTAGGGATTTTAGGCAGTCTCAGCAGTTGTTTGTTTCTTTTGCTTTGAGTTCTCAGGGCAAGCCTGTGTCAAAACAAACTATATCTAAGTGGATTGGGTTTTGCATTGCATTCTGTTATTCCCATCATGGCAAGGAGATTCCAGCTGGGATTAGGCCTCATTCCACTAGGGCTACTGCCACTTCAACAGCATTTCTAAGGGGTGGCAACTAAGGATATTTTGGAGGCAGCTACTTGGAGTTCAGTGCATACTTTCTCCAAGCATTACCACCTTCCTCTCTATTCTAAATCCAGGGCTGGTTTTGCCACTGCGGTGTTGCAGGGCATTTTGGCAGCTCCTGCTTCATTATAGTTTAGCCATCCTCCCTTACCTCTGCTTTGGGATTCTACCCAAGTGTTAGGACTGCAGCAATGTGAGATGAAGAACATAGTACAGTTTTGTACCTACCATAAATGTAGATGTTCGAAGATCCACATTGCTGCAGTCCAATTTACCCTCCCTCCTTCCCCTCTGTGTTTAGGGGTGGTTGTGTGGGTGGGGTTCTATTCTTGTGAATTTGTATATATTGTACATATATTAGGTACAGGAGTGTTTGGTGTTTTTTGGTTTTGGCCTTATCTTTTTAGGGTCTTCTGACATCTGGGGCAAGAAAAGACTGAGGATATGACGTCGGTCATGCGCATTTGTACCCTGACGTCCTGATGTCAGACAAATGCGCCTTGACCGACGTCAGCCTTATACTTTGGTATTCGGGCCGACTGGGACAGCGGACTACCCAAGTGTTAGGACTGCAGCAATGTGGATCTTCGAACATCTACATTTATGGTAGGTACAAAACTGTACTTTCCGATCTCTCATTTCACTTAAAATTTTTACCTTTTTATTTGTTTTTTTAATTCTCTTTCTGGATTCCCACTGTCTGCTCAAATCTCAGGCTTCAACTACCACCTTTAATCTTTGATTATCACCTGTTAACACCCCCCACAAAAAAAAAAAGTTGTCGCTTTCTAAAAGAAGACACCATTTTTATTTGTCAACCAGATAAACCTGTTTTCAGACTCACTTTTGAGTAGCATTCGTCCACCTGAAGTGCAGGTTACAAGGGAAGACTCGTGGTTTATGACTAACTCTTTGTTCTTGCAGGAAAGAAAAGTGATGAAGACCTTTGGGTGTGACAGCCTACAGGGAATGCAAACCACAACTAGTCTGGTTCAGTGGCTTGATCATAGTCCCAGAGTATCACATGGAGAGTTGGAGCAGTCAAAGCCAGGGCTACAGAACGAAGCTCTTTTAGTAGTTTATAACCTTAATCATATGTGCTGCACTTCTAACAGGTATGTGGGTAACAAGTGCCTACTGGAGTGGTGGAGCTGTCACAGTAATTTAATTTTGTTAAATGAGTGAATTCCTTTGATCCACTGGCTCCCTCACATGAAAAATCCAGGGAAGTAGCTCTGTAGTACAGACTTAGGAACACTATTCCTTGAAGAATAGGCAATCGCAGATTGGAAATGAGATCCAGTCGGAGTAAGTTGAAGAATTAAATTTCCAATTTTTTTAACAACCAAAACCAAATCCCAAACCCTGCTTCAGAGAAGCAGAAGCATTAGCCATTGTACCATCCTGTTATTTCTTACAAAGGATGCAAACATGTGCTATGTAAAAAAAAAAAAAAAAATTATCTGCTTTTACTGTATTTGTGTTTTTTTCCCACTTTATTTTGCTTTTGCGTCATCTTAAAAGTACTCAATTGTATTTATTACTGCTTGGTGTAACTCATTGTAAGCCTTTTAGTTTAAGCACCTGGGCTTCAGACCAGTTTTACATTAGGAAGGTTTGTGGTCTGCACTGTAGTGGCAGAACAGGTAGCTTACATCCTTCTAAGTTGGGAACTGCTGATTGAGGGCTCAGTGTCTGTTATTCTAAAAGTGTATTAATTCTGGTTTAAGCACTTGGGCTTGAGGCCAGTTATTTTACATTAAGAGGGTTCGTGTTCTGCACTCTTGTGGGAGGAGAGGCTGGACTCTGTCCTTCTGAGCTGGGAATTTCTGGTCAAAGCTTATAGTGCCTGCATATTTGAACTGCTTCTTCCTGAAATTGGTACACCTCGTTTGCTGTAGCATAGACTAGATCCAGGCCTGCTGAATCTAGCTTTGTTTGTATAACTAGAGCACTAATCCAGACATTCTTTAAAGTATTCAGTTGTATTTATTACTGCTGGTACTAACTTGATTAAAGTGTAGCTATCATTTCTAAGTCTTTTGGATTAAGCACTTGGGCTTCAGACCAGTTGTTTTACATTAGGAAGGTTTGTGGCCTGCACTGTGGTGGCAGGACAGGTAGCTTACATCCTTCTAAGTTGGGAACTGCTGATTGAGAGCTCAGTGTCTGTTATTCTAAAAGTGTATTAGTTCTGGTTTAAGCACTTGGGCTTCAGGCCAGTTATTTTACGTTAAGAAGGATTGCTCTTGTGCTCTTGAGGCTGGACTCTGCCCTTCTGAGCAGGGAATTTCTGGTTAAAGGCTTATAGTGCCTGCATATTCTAACTGTTTCTTACTGAAATTGGTACACCTTGTTTGCTGTAGCATAGACTAGATCCAGGCCTGCTGAATCTAGCTTTATTTGTATGCTTGTTGTTTGTTTATTTCCCTGAAACGCTAATTCCACCTAAAACGCGGCCTTTTAGCACTTCTGTGGATCCCTAGTGATATCTGCATTGCTTACTGTACTTGTTTCCTTGTTTCACTTGAAAGAAAGTTACTGTTTGTCGTTTTTGCATTTAAGTTACCTGTAACACATTGCATTTAAGTTACCTGGCACTTGCTCACTAAAGCAATTATATAAGTCAGCTCTAAAAAAATAAAAGCACTACACCCTCACAAACTCCCCTTCAGTACCTTGTTCCCCATTGCCCCTTTTTTTCAATTATAAAGGAATTCCCAATACTATTCTAGCATGTCCAAAGGTCAGTTGTCAATCTCCTCTCCGTCCAGCTGGTGAATCTGGGAATCTTGAGGCAATGTTACAACTGCCTCATGTACACAGACAACCCTCTCCTCCTCCCAACAAATTCCAACACATGTGAGAGATGCAACCATATAGCCAAACTGGAGGCTAAGCTCTCTCAACTCAGTACTGGCGTAACCAGTCAGGAGGAGAAGGAAACCACACTCACTACAATTCCAGTCTCACATAGACCTACCACGACAACAAACCAAATACATAAACACACAAAAACATACTCGGAGGCTCTAAATAAAAATCTGCCTAAGCAGCAGAGACCTCCAAAGCAGACAGCCAAGCAACCGCTACCCCAAAACAAAACACGTGCAACACATAGCTCACAAAGCCAGTGTGCCGAACAGTCACAGCCCTTAAGGCTAAACAACACACCTGATACACTTGTAATAGGTGACTCTATCGTCAGGCACACTGACATCCCGCTCACCAGGCTGAACAAGGAGAAGGTCACGGTGAGCTGCCTGTCAGGCGCTAGGATCCGCCACATAACACAAGCACTCAGGTCACTCCAAGGCAAGTAGAAATATGACTCAGTCATTGTCCATGCTGGTGTGAATGACCTGAGACGTACCTCCCTGGACTACATGAAAAGAGACATAGAGGAGCTCTCTGAGCATGTAGCCCAGGCCGGTATGACCCTGACCTTGAGTAGCATCTTACCCTCACCAAGAATGATGCCACAATATGAAGACAAGATGATCAATTTCAACAATTGGCTTAAGTGTTGGTGTCATTCAAAGGGGATCCAATGCCTGTCAGCCTGGGCTGACATGCTCGACAAGCCACGATGCTTCGCTAGGGACGGCTTGCACCTGTCACCCCTGGGCTTTCGGATATTGGCAAAGGCTCTTGCTACCCCCATAGTGCCTTTTTTAGGCAAGGCTCAAAAGACAAACCCACCTCCATAGGTATCACAAGGGATAAGAAACTAAGAGTAATGCTACTCAACGCCAGAAGTCTAAACCTCAAGATGCATGCACTCGAAACTCTCCTTAGCATGGAGAACATCGATATCTGTGCAGTAACAGAAACCTGGTTCAAGGCTCCCGAGAGCACCCCAGCACTACCAGGTTATACCTCATACCATGCTTTTCGGCCCCAAAACTTGGACCAAACCACAAAAGGAGGGGGAGTATCAATATTCGTCAAAGATACCCACACCTCCAGGTTGGTGGCACAGCACGAAGCATCAGAGACTATCCATGTGCAACTAACTGTGGGTAAAACTGCCTTCCAGTTTATAGCCTGCTACAGACCACCCGCCCAAACATAGGAACCTCACTTGGCCTTCCTGAGAATACTGGAAAATATGAAGGTCTCTCCAAACACCATTATACTGGGCGACTTCAACTACCCAAACATAGACTGGGAGCATTACTCTAGCTCCAACACCCTAGCCCAAAGGTTCCTAAAATTTATAAACTCAAATGCTATGGAACAACTTGTTACCACTCCCACAAGAGGGGAAAACATACTGGACCTGATCATCACCAACATGGGGACACTATGCTCCAGACCAGAAGTGTATCCCTCACTGGTAAGATCAGACCATAAACTAATCTCACTGGATATTCACATCCCGACCCCACCCCTGCCCAGAAAACCACAGTGAAAAACTTCTCTAAAGCAAATTTCACACGCCTCAAAACCGAGGCGAAATCCTTCAAAGCCCCCGGGCCTGTGGAAAATACGGCCCAGACCGCAGAATCCTTTATAAACGCATTCTATGAACACCTTCAGGAATGCATGGATCATGCAATCCCAAATAAAACCAAGACCCAATCCTCCAAAGGCAGACGTCCTGTCTGGTGGACCCCAGCCATAAACAAACTATACAATAGAAGGAGGAAGCTACTACATGATAGAGCAAAATCCCAAAAGGGAAGGCATCTCTGATCAGTATTAGCAAAAAACTACGGGCACTCATAAAATCGTCTAAGGCCAGCTTCGAGAGAAAAATTTCACAGGACACTAAGGATAATCACAAGGCTTTCTTTAGTTATGTTAGGAACCTGGGTGGGAATTCCCAGATATGCTCAGAATTACTCCAAAATGACAAAAATACACCGAGCCCACAGACATTGCCAACATCCTAGCTGACAGGTTCAGTGCAAACTTCTCCCCCCTCTCCCCACCAAAAGGGCAAATATCTATCCCAACAGAGTGCTGCCCCCTGACATCTCAGATGCTCAGGTAAGAGCCGCCCTCTCCAAAGCAAAAAACACAGCATCAATGGGACCAGATGGTGTCCCAGGCTGCGTCCTACATGAACTCCAAGAAGAGCTAAACCCAAACATAAAACTACTGTTCAATCTTAGCCTTACTACAGGATATGTACCCAAAGAGTGGCGTACAGCAACAGTGGTCCCTCTCCACAAAGGTGGTGCCTCAACGGATCCTGGAAACTATCGCCCCATAAGCCTGACTAGTTTGGTCTGCAAAGCTATGGAAAGGATCATCATGGACCTGATAAGTAACGATATTGGGGACCTACAGACACTGGATCCTACCCAGTTTGGCTTTGTTAAGGGCAGATCCTGCCTCTTAAACCTGGTTGATTTCTTTGAAACAGTCACCAAGGCCATTGACGAGGGGAAGGTGGTCCACACAGCCTACCTGGACCTCACAAAAGCCTTCGATACAATACCCCACTCGGGCATTATAGATAAGCTCACCAGCTTAAATATAAACCCCTATGTCACTAGATGGGTTGCAAACTGGCTCAAGGACAGAAACCACATGGTTAGAATTGCTGGAGCCATGTCAGACTCCAAACCAGTTACAAGTGGCATCCCACAAGGCTCAGTCCTGGGACCTCTCTTGTTCGGTATATATTTCTCGGCGGTACAGGCCAACACGGAAGGACTGTGGCTGACCAAGTTCGCAGATGACTGCAAACTGGGCGCCATAATCAACTCTCCAGCCGACACAAGCATCCTCCAAAAGGGCCTCATAGAAACAGACAACTGGTGCCAGAGCCATGGCCTCAAGCTAAACGCCAAAAGTGTGTAGTCATCCCTTTGGCAAAACAAAGTGCCCACAAATTACCACATAGGTGGTAATCCATTAAGTACAGAAGAAGTCATTAGGGACCTGGGGACCCAAGTTGATAGCAATCTCTCATTTGACAATCACGTGGCCAAAGTGGTTAGAAAAACATTTTATATAGCCCACCTAATCATGAAGGGATTCACATCTAGATCAGGGAGGTCATCGCCTCTTTACTCATCCCTCATCAGGCCCATAATTGAGTACAATGCCCCTTTTGGGATGTACCTTACCAGACACCTGCAGCAACTGGAAAGACCCCAAAAGTACCTCACCAAGAGGATCAAAGGGCTCAAACTGATGCCATATGCTGCCCGGTTAAAGAAACTCCAGCTCTACTCAGTGGCATACCGCCTGCTCAGAGGCGATCTGTGCCTGACGTATAAAGCCATGTCCAACCCGGAATTAATGGACATGCTGCACCTCAGAAAATCCAAATCCCATCGAACTACGCGCTCGAGAGACTTGAACCTCAGCACTGAAATAAATAGGACATGCTGGAGAGACAGATTCATAACCCAGAGGCTCCCTTCACTCTGGAATAAAATCCCTGTCCAGGTTAGGCAGAGTCCCACATTGACTCTCTTCAAGAGGAATCTTGATGAGTGGATGGGAAATCGTAGGTTTACCCCGGCTATCACTTCTGTGTCACTGTTAGACAGAGGCACAGTATACTAACCTCAAAAAACGGCATAGCAAAATTAATTTAAAATGGGTGGCGAAAGCCAAACACACTCTGGCTAGGCTTATAAATGCCCTAGGGCAGATAGCCTAGTATGAACCTATGAACCTATATTCCCCAGTGTATGTTGCTTTTCCCTCCTTTGGAGGTGAATGTATAGCAAACCATCTTCTCCCCTCCAAGAGAGTGAGAGGCCACTGATTGCTCAGTCTTAACTTTCTCAACTGGCCATACTACAGGCAAGGTGGTCCAGCCCTCTATGCCATACCTTCAAGACAGTTTCACCTCACCTCTGTTTTTGACATGGAAAAAGTGCCATAGTAGTCCCTATAGAGTAGTCACAATGCTAAAAGGATTCTGAATGACTGATTAGCTGCATACAGGTTCTCTTATACTACAAGAAAAGCTAATTTTAGCCCGTCATATCAGGAAACATCTTTTGAATCATGGGACAAGGAAAATGTAATAGTTATGTGTTTCAGCCTAGGAGTGGTTCAGTAACTACTGTCAACTATACAGGTACAGACAAGATTCAAACTCTAGGAAAGCCAGTTGCAAATTTCATTTAAAAATAACATTGATTTTTTTTTTTTTATCAGTCATATTGGCTGCTAGAATATAGCACCAGTAGGGGCCTAAACTGTCAAATACATTCCCTATGCAGTGTAATGTTAAACCCAAGTTACACATTACCATTCTGTGGTAACTAATTTTGTGAGTCTCCACCTGGAAGTAAAAGGAACACTGTGTGCTTTTCACAACAAAGATGCTGGTTTACTGAATTCAGATTAACAGCATCCTCCCTTAGAACTGGGTAATCTTTCCACTTGTGTGTGAATGTTAGTTTACTCAAATGCCCAGTACACGTCTACTGTCTCATCACCTTCAGATCCTTATTGTTTCCAAAGCAGTTTGGAAGGCAAAGTGCAGATTCTTCTTTAGATGGAAAGGAAGACTGCTAGTTGTATTTTTAAGGAAAAATGTTTATGTTGCTGGAGACAGAATGAGCACCTATTGTTATGTTAGCTGGTAAGAGTATAACCAAGCCATGTAAAAAAACAATGTTTGGGAAGGTGTTCTGTTTACACTGCTGGGTGTAAAGTAAGAGCTCTGAAAGGGCAGTGCGTCTAGGTAGGTGTGGGCTGCTGACAGGTTCTGACATATGAGCAGAAGCATTATAGATAGGTAAGGGAGTTGTTTATCCCTGAGGTCTTGTGTTCTGCATGCAAAGCTCTGAAGCATATTGTGTGCTGGAGACAGGAGGCAGAACTTCAGTTGAAAAATACAATGTGCTGGCTTTGGATTGCATGAAGGAAAGTGCTCCAAGGTGTAGCAGGTTCATTTGTAGTAGCCATGATAAAGAGCAGTTAAAATTGTGTTTTTCTATGATGTAAACATGTTACGTCTTCAGGTACGCCATGCATTCCTCAAATACTCAGCCTGCCTTGGTCATTTTGCACTATTGCATAATTGCTTCTTCTCCTCCCACTACAAATGTAATATGACCAGACAAGAAAGAATTAATCTGTTCTGCTTGCTCTCTAAGAAATTAATGTGAAAATAATTTGTGATCAGTATGGTGTATGTTGTGTTAAATGTTTGCATTTATTGTCTAATTGGGCACACTACATAACGTACTATGTGGCACAGGAAAACTAGAGCTGTTTAGGAGTACTGAATGCAATGACAAGTTGGGATCAATTAGCCCACTTAGTTAGGGCCATAACCAGGATTTCAAGAATTACAAGTTTATAGAATGCCACTGCGGTGGTGGTGCTGTGGGAGCGTTGTCGCCTCACAGTAAGACGTTGTCCTGTTCGATTCTCAGCTAGAGCATCTTCTGTGTGGAGATATGCGTGAATGGGCGTACCTTCGTTGAAGGTTGTGCGTCAGGGCCGGCAACTCGGCACGTAAAAATCTACTGCCAATCATTAGCAGACCGGTGTTCCACTGTGGCGGCCCCTAACCAGGAAAAGCCAAAAGACTCAACAACAACAGCAACATACCAGTTTGTAGAATGTAGCCCCCCATACGTAGCTCACTCCCCCCACACTCCGGGCAGTCTGTGTTTCTACAGGGCATATCTTTCCAATATGAAAAAGGAAAATAACAGGCTTTGCAAAGATAAATCTCAGCCACGGAAAAATATGCCAGGGCTGTCTTTTAGTTTACTTTTTGTCAGATGTTACTGGACATGGAGTGTGCCCCTAGCTACTGGCTAAAGTGTTATCTCAGTGTAATAAGTACTTTTTTCTCCTTCCTCCTGCTCAGCTCTTAAGAGTGCCTTATTTCTTTTCCATGGTGTACTTAATCCCCATACCAGTGTTGATGTCAACGCATTTTTAAAAGGCCTTTCTATGCATCCACTTTTCTTTATCTGATGTTACTTTTAAATTGTCCTTCTATTTCTGAATAAGCAGTCTTGTATTGTTCTTCTTCTGAAAGGTACTGCCACACGCAGTTTGGTAATTCATTTAATATACTTCACACTTCTGTTATGTAGTGCCCTTCTCTCCTTTCTTCCCAGATGTACATGTTATGTTCCTTCAGTCTATCTGTCTCTATGTTTTCTTAAGGCTTCTACTGCAGCCTTTTTGCAATACTGGTTATTATCCTCGGTCATCCCTTCACTATCTGTGTCTTCTCAGAGTGAGATCTCCAGAACTGTAAATAGTAGTCAGAGAGAGTGTGTGTGTGTGTGTGTGTGTGTGTGTGTGTGTGTGTGTGTGTGTGTGTGTGTGTGTGTGCGTGTGTGTGTGTAGGTGTGTGTTTGTTTGTGTGTTGTGGGGGGGGGGCATAGCCGGCCTTAGGCATAAGCCAACTAGACGTCCGCCTAGGACGCCGCTCTAGCAGGGGGACTTTTCCAGTAATCTGGATGGTGTAGGTAGACCAGGATGGGGGCACAGGGTGGTGTTGGGAGGCGCTGTGGAGACCTTTTGCCTAGGGCACCAGTTGACCAAAGGCTAGTCCCTGGGGGGGGGGGGGGACATTGCTTGAGACACTTATGCTGGGTGGAAGGGTGGAAGCACATGTCAAGCCCCTCCTTTTCTTCCTGCTCTTGCAGTATAGTTCTTGCCTGGATTTAGTAATAACAAGTGCTTTCCATTTGTTTAAGTCTTAAGTTGTTGCATGTTTTTGTTTTTATTTTCCATTAATGTCTTTAGTTTGTTTGTTTGTTAACATTTGTTAATCGGGTAGTTCATCTAGGCAATTCCTATTTTCAGCAGAGGTCAGGGGAGAAGCTTCAGTACAGAAGTAAGCCAGTATTAAAAATAAATACCTTTAGATGTATAGTCCCTTTTAATGAAAAATGTCTATTTAAGTGATTTACACAGTAGGTAGTAGTGGCTATGGGAATCAAACCTATGACTGCTATAGTGTCTGGGAGCACATAGTCTTAAACCCCTACATAAAACTAATAAGTAACACGCACAGAAATGTTCTTTCTTTCTTATAGTCAATATCTTAAAAGAAACATTTTTAGCAGCATGCCAAGGAATAGTATTAAAATGATGAGTATAGTTACACAGAATTTCTTCTAGAGGCAGAGCTGAGAGATAATATAAGTGAAAGCTGCATGACATATACAACAATATACAGTATGCACCGGGCTTACATATACATATAGGGTAATGTAATATGTATAGAAGTTTTATAAGAGGACAGTTGACCATATAGCCTGAAAAATATTCCCGTATAAAACAATACTGAAAATAACTGATATGGACATAAACTGTATACTTGTATGTGCTTATGTGTACACATGTTGACATGCTTGCCCCCCACATACATACATGCAAACAAATGTGTGTGAATGTGTATATATGAATGTGCATCTATTTAGACACATGCATATGCAAAAATGATATCCAGAAAAGAAAAAAAAAGGCAAATCTAGCACACAAAATAAATGTCCAAATTACACTGACAAATTTGATTAGTGAAAGTAATGTATATGTTTTAGAAGATGTTTGCCTAACAAACCCCCTGTTTTTGGACATTATAAACACACACGCACATGTCATCGCATATCACAAACAGCGATCATTGACACACAGTTTTAAAAAAGCAGTTATGTACACAGTTGACAAAACAAACAAGTGAAACATTTACCATCAGACATATGCAACACACACTGCTTCTAACTCCCAGTTAAAACTATCACATTCTAACATACAAAACACGTACACACATTTGTATTCCAAACGATCTTCTACTTCCAGTCAGGAACCTGTTAAACTGCATGCCAGTGAAAACAAGTTACTAACTTTGTGACATTTCACGAACTTAGCAGTAACATAAACTAGCATATGTACAGCAAAAACTAAAGTAAAAAAAAAAAAAAAACTTTATTTACATGGGGAGATTCACCCCTATCTATATCTCTCAGTATAAGGGGATCTTCCCCATACCCTGTAACTGATATGTAAAATAACTCTGGTCAAACAACCTTGACCACAATGGATACGCCTTTGCACTGTTATATTCTACTAAACCCAAGTCGACTTAAATAACAGTTCAAATCATTCCATCAATAAAAACAGCCTTGCCAGATGTGGGCAAGTCATGCAGTTAAAAAAAACTGCCTCCTACATGGCAACCATATATATGTATATACAGAAAAATGGAAGCGAGGAAGGAGAAGGGAGGGGTAAGACGGTGCATTGTACAGTACAAGTAGTTCAAGAGGTCATTGGATTTTGCTTTGGGTGAAGTCTAGTAGACATCTTTTACATAAACTTTGGCTGTATAGACATGGTGTCTTGAAACCTGTGCTTTGGCAGTCTGCATGTAATTCTTTCATTTAGGGGTAGTTCCTTTATTTTGACTTCTTTAGAGATCTGGCTAAGTGACTTTTTTTTTTTTTTTTTTTTTTTGCCATCTCTAGCCAGCTACCACTCTTGTGAAATGGAAATGCATATGCTGTTCTGCAGGGAAGGGATGCCACCCCATACCCCCATGTTTTTTTAATGAGATTTCCACACAGTTTTATTATTTATTTCAATTCTTAATGAATGTACACTTCTTGGGTAACTTCATTCATCTTGGGTAACTTCCATCATTACTTCCTGCATTCTGTTATTTTAAAGGTTATCTCAGGACTTTTTCCTGTGTGACTGAAGTCTGATGTGTTTGCTACTCTTCTTTATTTTTGCAAATTTGTTTTTCTGATTGTTTTTGCTGCATCTTTTTGCCTCAGTTAAAGTTTTCTATTTTGTTGATGTTGCATTTCCTGAATATCATCTTGTTTTGCTGAACTTTTCTTGCTGTTGCCTTTAGAATACAAGTGTTTGCTAAATTTTTATTTAGTTTCAGTGGTACAATAAGTAACACACTTTCCTTGTGTACAGAAGGATCAGGGTTTTATTCCCACAACAGGTAGATTGATTTCTGACCCTGCAGTGCAGCATATGGGGAGGGGGGTTGTCTTTTGGATGAGATGTTAAACTGAGGCTCCATCTGTTGAGTTGGTGATAGTGCAGGTAGATGTAAAAGATCTCACTGCACCTAATAAAAAGTAGGGAAACTTCCCCAAAGCTGTGGCTAAATTCCCCCTAGTAGTATAAGCATCACCATGTGTCTCTCCTGAAGAGGCTACTAGCCTAGCAAGGCTAAGCTGGTCAACAATGAAAAAATAAATAATATTATTGCTGTTGTTTGCTTTATGAAATGACATGTGGCCACTGTGAGAGCAGTATTCTTTCTTCTCTGTTCTTGTTCCAACCCTCCTTTTAGGACATGTGATGGTGTGATGCTTCCAGACTCTTATTTCTCCAGTGCTGGCTCACCAGAACTCATTTCTAAGGCTTGAGTCGAACGTAGTATTCAGTGTAAGTCATGGGTGTGGTGGTCACGTGTTCTCAATGTGAGTGTGGTGGTCACGTGTTCTCAATGTAAGTCATGGATGTGGTGATCGCATGTTCTCAGATGTCTACAACATTCTATCTGTCTCTGCTTCACAACGTCAGGCACAGAAGTGATCCCTTAGTCAGTTTCAGCACTGCTTGTTTGTAACTTGACATACAAAGGCCAGTTTTTCTTTCTTTTTTTTTCTTGTGGCTTATAATTTTTGGCAAGTCAATGAATAAGCCTGATATGGTGTATATGTTTTTTTAGGGTGCATGTTGTTAGTTGATGGAATGCTCATTGCCTTAGAATTCTGTGAACCAATCAACTACTGTTTTATTTACTAAAACAGAGTTCTTTCACCATCTAGAACTGCAGTATTAGCTCTACATTTACTAACCTGTGGGGTAGGGAGCTTTCCTTTATCTATGAGGTTCAGTAATCTTCGGCTTAATATGTGTAAAGATGCAGAATGCAGGGAGAGCTGCTCCTGTAAAAAAAAAACACATTTTAGTGATTCTCTTTGCGATTTCAGTGGTTGTATTAGTCGACTAATTAATTTTGATTAATGTATCACTGATTCCTGCATTAACTAATATGTATGGATTTGTTTTAGTTATAGGTTAGAAAAACACAAAACACAAAGCGGTTGTACATTGTAAACAACTGAATGAAACTGTCACTGTTAAAAAGATATCATAGTAATAGAGAAAACATTTATCAGTTTAAAATGACTGAATAGTTATATCAAAAGAGGTGTAGGTTGCAAAGAGGAATATGTCAGGGTATGCAGACATGAGAGTTTTATACATGGTTTAAATACTGAAAACAAAAAGCAAGTACAGCAAATGGAATTCTGGTTACTGGTATTTTATAAGACAATTCTTTTTTAGTACTTGCCTGGTGAGCTAGTTTGAAGTGCAGTGCGCATGGTGATTAGCAGGTTGGTGCAACTGCAAGAGCTCAACTACAGTAGTGAACTTCGTGCACCACAGTTTCTGTAGCACTAACACTGGTTCATTAAATCAGTATTCTAATGCAGCAAATTAACTCCACATGTATGTTACCATGGAAATGCTCTGATTGATTGATGGCCTTGTCATATATAATTACTCAAACATTCCTCTGCAATGTCTACTGAGAGGGTGTTACTACAGGAGAGTGATCATTGGCGGGTTCTGTAATGTCCACAGTTAATGCAATTGTTCCTGTCCAGATGAACCACGATTTAAAGAGGTCTGGCATGAATTTAAACATTTATTTCCTTCTTTTTATTGTTGTCAGGCAAGGACAAGTGCTGCAAGGCCTGCACAACTCAGCTGGGACTATAGCCAAGCAGGATCTAGTATGTCTGAGTCTTTTGCATCATCTGCAAAGACAGCTTCATAGGCTTAACCTAATGCCTGAAATAGCTTTGCAGTAAAGACATGTAAAGCAGCCCTATATGTTGGCCTGGCTTGAATCTGTATTTTCTTACATTGATTTAGGTATCTGTCATTTTTCACTTTGGTAATTAATTAAAAAGTTGCTTACGAGATCCAGAACCACAGATTGCAGTGCAGTACTTTTATTTATGTTTCTCTTTAATTAGGCACCTAATTTGCCAAGTTGCTTTTTGTGCTATGCAAAAGAGCCTCTCAAAACTCATCTGTTCTGCTTCTACTTAGCACAACTTTTCTGAAACAACTATTAAGAATGGTATAAGGCTTCAGAAAGGAAAACAAGAAAACACTACAGTGTAAATGGTACAATTATTTTCAAACGCAGTGCTGTGAGATCTATTTCCTGTTTTACAAATGCCTGAATAGTTTAACTTATTCATCAAGTATAAAGAAGTCTTCTCATTGATTAGTCCTAAGGCCTGCTCTCTTTCATACGTTACTAATGGATTTCTGAAAAAAAAGTGATATATTACTATGACGAGTGGTTATGTAGGGGCAAGCTTAACAAAATTCCTAATGTAGTTAAATAAGATATGTGGTATGTAAGTTAAGAAGTCAAACAAAATTATAATAAATGGAGTGGTATGATGTCTTCTAGAGATCCAAAAAATAGATGTTTCACTGAGTAACAGGATAAGTAAAGTAAATTAAAAATGTTCTTCAGCTGTCACAGCAGCACTAGCTACTGGGAATTCTGCCATAAAAGGCCCAGTGTGTGGCTCAGTTTCCAGAGTCCAGCACTCTTTCCTTTCCTGGCCAGGTAGGTGTCTACTTCTGCCATTAGTCCATTCCCTTTATAAACATGGCATCTGACTTTGCCATTTTAGATATTTCTTGCTGGAGCTTGTAGTTTAGGTATATTTGTGCGGTGTCTGTAGTTAGTTCAGTGCTATTTGGCCTGCTGCACAGCTCACTTTAGGTGATAAACCCATCCAGCAAATCTTTTTACCTTTTGATTATTTGTATTGTTGGGGGGTGGGGGGGCTGATGACCAAGTGTGTATTAAAGGTAAACAAATTTCATATTGGGATTTCCACAATGATTGAATTCTGCCTAGGATGTAAAGACAACATTAAAAACATTTCTATTTGCCAGGGCTTTACACCCCAAAATACCAGCGAGCAGTCACCTTAAAACTGTTTAGACAAGAAGATGCTCCAGGCCTTGAATTGCATTGCCATGGCATTTTTGAGTTAATCCCTGACCTCAGGCACCCCCCCCCCATAAAAAGTGGATGGAGATGAGACTTATAAAGATAGTGGTCAGAGAATCAAAGAGATTTGACAAAATAATCTGACATGTCAGTGCTTGGCTTAAAAATGCAGGTCCCATTGAAGTGCTTTTGCAGCCCTTGGCCAATGAATGCTAGTTATCCAAGCCCTCTGGTGAAGCCATTTTAGAGGCTCTCATGCCTGTGGATCAAGATGCATCCCAGCAAGCTGAAGGTCAGTGTGATAAGTTCAGACTGAGTTTCTCACTGGAGATGGCCATTGCTTACATTTCTTTCACCATTGCTGAAGGGAGGGATGGTCAACCCACAATTTTAGTTACAGAAGAGATTTCTGGCCAAGGATTCCAGGGTGGCAATGTCAGCCAAGACAACACAAAAGTCCAAACATACAATGTCCATTCCATCAAGTTCCCTGCAGTTGTCTGGGCCTCAGGTAACAAGCAAGACTTCAGTCTCCACCCCACACCCAGGCTGTTCCCAAGAATGGATCTCCTTGGCTCAAGAATCTCTTCATGCTCTGCAGAGCCTGCAGCCAAGTGGATGTCAGCCTTCAGTCTGGAGTTCCCTGTAAGAGAATGAGAGAGAACCCTTCCTAGAGAGGGATTCTGTCTCTTTAGAGACTGAAGGGAGATAATTAGGCTCTGCTTTCCACATGTCTTCCCCCTTAGGGTTCATAGGCACCAATGGCACCATTCCTTTCACTTCTCTCACCAAGGAGCTCTCATTTGGAGACACTTTTTGTAGAATTAAAGAACTTTAGAAATAGAAGCCACAAAGAGATATCAGACACCCAGTAAAAGTATTTTGATTTGCTTGGCCTGAATCCCACTAAATCTATAGCACTTCCTCCAGTTATGGGAGTTGTATGCCTTCCTGGCTGCCTCTAAGGGCTATAACACCCAGCTTCCAGCCCTTATAAAGCACAAGAGTTTTCAGAGTTCAGAATTTCCATTAACTCCTTAACAAAAATCCTGTTATGGATCCAGCAGTGGTGGTTATAGATCCAGGGAAAGGCTCTAAACTAGATCCTGCTCTAAATATTCTTGCCAATGATAGGAAAAGTGAAGTACTATACTTATTTGGGAAGAAGGTATAAACACCTGACACGCTGTTCTTCAGAGACATTAAGTGTCAGACACATAATAAGATTAAGTTTCAGACTGCTCTCCTAGACCAGAAGGAGGTGAAAACTGAGGAGCTGTCTAATGTGGATTAGACATTGAAATTATTGGGCTTCACCTAAACAATTAGCCAGGTGGCAGAACACCACTAACTGTTGCCGTGATGCTGTGGATGCAGCTTCCATCATGATATCTATGGACCAGTTGGTTAAGAGACATGCCTGGCTAAAGCTCAAACCTCTGCCAAAAGATGTCAGTGTAGCTCCTTAATGCATCCTTACTAAGATTCTGCTGTTTTAAATCCAGATTGTTAAATTATTTAAAATGATAGTGGAAACAGGGAAGATCATACAGTCAGTGAAACTGTTTTTTTTCACATCCCTGTGCCAAAGTGTGACAGAAATTAGTCATTAAACCTGGGCTCTAATGTCCCAAGCAAGGAAAGAGCAAGCAGCCAAAGGGTAAATAGGACTAGTACAAAAATAAATGGCAGAGACAAGAAAAGCAATCCTGGAAGGCCTCAGAGTCTTATCCCAGAGCAGCCATGGCTACCTAGAAATTCAATGTCATCTATCCCTCTACCCAGACCCCTACTTCAGTCCTGCCAATACCCCTTACATGCCAAGATAACACAAAGAGCAACCCGGTATGTAAGGAGTTAAAAGGCATCACTCCAGACAAATGAGTGACTCAAATAATCTTGCATGGTTTCAAACTGCCCCCCCCCCCCCCCCACACACACACACACACACACACACTTCTACAGGAATGCCAGCAACTGGAATTAATAGAATCTGTACTAAGGCAAGACTCAAAAAGGAGGGTTCTATTCAACACTCATTTGTTGGAGCCCACGAATGAGGGTACTTGGTGGCCCATTCTAGGCCTTTCGGTGCTAAATACGTATCACAAGGTCCCAGAATTCAGAATTTTAACGCTGCATGCTCTCTTGCTACTCCTGTTTCGTCAAGTTCTGATGGTTACCCTGGACCTCAAGGAAGATTACCTCAGTGTACTACTTTTCAGGGAATCACAGATGCCTCCACAAATTTAAGGTAGGGGCCGCCATTGTAACTCTCCTCTCCCTTTGGATGGGGAACTGCAACCAGTCTATTTACAAAGTGCCTGACTCTAGCCATTGCCTGGTGTAGAGCCAAGGGCATTCACATTTACCCTTACCTGGCCCCTGCCTCATCAAGGCACTGTCCCAGGATGAAGTAGAGGGAGCCTACAATTCACCATGGATTGTTTTCAAAACTTGGGAATTTTGTTCCTCGTGAGAAAATCATGTTTCACTTTTTCTAAGTGAATATTGTTCCGAGGGATTTTACTGGCTCCAGCAACCAGTAGACTTACCTCCCCCAAGATATCCCAGTAACCAGTAGTCCTCTCACAAAACATAGTCGAATCCCTTGCACAACATTTTCAGGCCATGACATAGAAAGACCATGGTCTTACCCAGGGAAATCGTAACACATTATGTTTGTTGGCAGTCAACTAATTGTGTCAGATTCCTGACTGCTGGCAAGCTGGAAGTTATTGCCTAGAGCAGGGAGTAAAAAGGAAATAAATAAATAAATAAACACATAAATAAATAACTGTGAAAAAAAAAATGTTTAAGTTGAACAAGAAAAACAACTTTTTTTGCTCAAAGTCATTTTCTTACTTTTAATGTGCTTGCATGCAGCATTGAGTACAGCAACTTCAACACCATAATTTAGTTACAGAGGAATAAAAATGCAGTGTGTGTATGACTGGCCCACACACGTGACACTGCAAGCATGGTTAAGAACATAGTGGGGACAGAGTTGTGTGCATTACTGAGTGAATTGGTTAACAGCACCAGGATTCTTGATTCTCCAGTGTTAATGGTCCTTCTGGCAAAGGTGTACATGGTAAAACTCCAGTGGTTCTTAACAGATGTTTGGAGTGAACACTCACTGCCCCTGAAGTAGGAGCTATCCTGGTGATCTAATCAGCTCAGATAAAAGAAAGGAGTACCCACAAGCAGGGCCCCCACAATGTGATCCCAACCACAGATGCTTTAGATGTAGCAGATGCAGCCTCAAGTTATAAGGTATTCCAGATCCAGCACAGAGAAGCACAACAATGTAAAAGAAGCTATAGCCTTGTGTCAGGTAATCCAAACTTCCAAACTCATCTGGAAAAAGGGTGTTACAATAGAAAACAGACAGTAGCACTCATACAAGAAAAGGGGGACTCATTCATCTGTTGTGAAGGATGACCATGACCACCTGACAGTTGTTTAGTCATGAATGACCCTAAAGATGGTCTGCATCCCATCCAAGCTGATGATGGGACATCCAGCTAAGTAGATCAGCTACAAATCCCTGTGAATGGGCATTACACACAGACATTTATCTTCAGAAAAGTAATTGGTAGGTTGTTGTAGAGATAGACTTGTTTGCTTCTCTGAGCAACAAACAGCTGAGGAAATTCTGCTCAACATTACCACACAAAGAAGCCTGGGCAGTGGATGCCTTCTTCAGATGGACAGGTTTCTTGCAGTATATATTCCTTCTCTCCAGTGTGATTCACAACATAAGGGAGGAGGGACCAAAGGTGCTCCTAATAGCACCCTTTCAGCCTAGACAGCATAGGATGTCCTTCAAGAATGCAACTGCAGTCATAACATGTGGGTTGTCCTGACTCAGGCAGCCCTCGGTCGGACGGATTCCAAAGTCTGGGTCCGACGTCGGCTGATGTCGCATTTCTCTCCGACGTCAGAGCGGCTGGAGTATATAAGCATCAGCCGATGCCATTTTCTTCAGTCTTTCTTGCCGCGCGGTGCCCGAAGCAGAAGCAGTTCGCAAGTGCCGGTCGGTCAGCTCCTGTATTCTACGATACCGAAGTCATCAAAAAAGCTAAGTACCCCGTTGGGGACCTTTTCTTGCCTCAGCCGATGTCAGAAATTACTGAAAAAGTTAACAATTGTCTTTTTTGTGGTAAACAAATACCTCATAAGGATTTCCACTCTTACTGCCTCCCTTGCCTGGGCCCAGACCACGACATCTCGGCCTGTGTAGTCTGTGCTCGCTTCAACAAGCGCACTCTCAGGCGCCGGGCGGAGTTCGCTGGAGATTTTTTCGGCGATAAATTTGCTTACACCATGCCGTCGGATCTTCTGACATCGCAAACTCCCAAAAAGCGAAAAGACCGGGACTGACATCCTTGGCCCGCGTCTACCACCGACTCCACACCAAAACCTAGCGCGAGTGCTCCGGTTCCCTCTGAGATGGTCTCTCCACCGCTCCGAACCGAAGACACTGCATTACCGACGACTCCGATTCCAGACATTACTCCGACGCCAGTTATAGATTTTCCTCCGGATACCGAAACCGAGGAAATGCCCGAGACCATTGCTCTGGACAAGGTCACTCCTGCACGTGGAGCTGCCAGGCCTCCTATGGCCATGTCTATTAAGGCCTACACTAGGGCTAAGGCAGCCAGCAAAACAAAGCATATTACTTCTATATCTATACCTCAGCCAACTCCGGAGACACAAATTATGTCCATGGCTGCTGACTTAATTTCCATGATTAGAGGTTCACAGACCCATCCTGAGAGAGCATCCCAGCCTCCTCCTGATAAAAGGCCCCGGGTTGAACCCTCTGACCCTACTCCTTCAGATGAAGACTCTGAGGGCTCTGTCCACTCTGATAGCCAGGAAGAGCTCTTCCAGACCTATGAGGACTCAGATGCAGAAGATTCCATACCTTCGGCCTCCCCTCCTGAGGATATTTCTTTTGGGGAAGTTCTGCACACCATGAGGGAACATTTCAAGTGGCAGGGCCAGGAATATTCTGATTCCAGGAAACGCCTTAGGACTTTCCTTAAGAAGCCTCAGCACAGGCCCTTAGCTATTCCTCCTGTACTTGATGTTCTGGATGACTTGTATTCTGATTCTAGTGCTACCCCTGATACTCTTCCTCCTGCTCCAGCCAAGCCAGACAGGTATTACAGGGTCCCAGAAACTCATTCCCATTTATTCAGGGCCCATACTGTTGATTTGGAAACTATTTCACAGGGGCCTAAAGGAGTTTCAGCCTCCACCTCAAAAAATCCTTTGCCCTCTAACAGGGAAGCAAGGTCATTAGAGAGATGGGGTAAAAAGGTTTACACATCCACTACCTTATCTATGAGAGCTTTAAATTGCCTTTTTCATATGTTCCAATATCAGGATTATCTCTTAGAAGATTTACAAAAAACATTAGCTTCTCCTGATCCTTTAGACAGGAAGACTTTGCAGGAAGCTGTACATAACACTCAGCAAGTAAGCAATCACTTCCTGCAGTGTGGATATGATGCACTGGAGGCTTCATGTAGGGCAGCTATGACGGGGCAGTGATGCGTAGACATGCTTGGTTAAAAGATCAACCTCTACCAGATCATGTAAAAGCAAAACTTCTGGATGCACCTTTGGAAAAGAACAAGCTTTTTGGTGCAAATGCTAAGGATGTGTTAAAGACCATCGAAGAAAAAGCAAAATCAGTTCAAACTGTAAAGGATTTCCTCCAGGTTCAACCCCCTAGATTCAGTAGGAATTGGCCTTCAAAAAACTGGTCCTTTCCTAACCCAGAAAAGTTTCAAAGGGGTAAGAACAGACGTGGCCGAGGAAGAGGCCAATACAGAGGCCCTTACAGGGGACGTCAATGGCAGCCAGGAAACCAAAGAAGTGACGCAGGGGTTTCTCCTGCCCAACAACCACAATCTCAATGACTTTCCTCTACTACCGCCTACCAGGGAACAACTAGAAGCTCCCTTGGGCAGGAAATTATCTCTGTTTGCAGAAAACTGGCACAGACTGACAAAGGACAAATGGATTTTGGACATTATAGACCGAGGGTACAGGTTTCATTTTCATACCTTACCAAGAAAACAAGGCATGCCAAATCTACCACAACATCAAAGGGCAGAGGCTATCAAGCAAATCACTCTGCTAACTCAAATGAAAGCAATAGAAAAAGTTCCACAACAAGAACAAGAACAGGGGTTTTACTCAAGACTGTTCCTTGTTCCAAGAAAAGAAACTCAATGGAGACCAGTACTGGACTTGTCCGCATTAAACACCTTTCTCATAGTACCAAAGTTCAAAATGCTGACTCTACAGCAACTCCTTCCCATGCTGGGCAAGGAGTCGTGGCTGATTACTCTGGACCTCAAGGAGGCATACCTGCATGTCCCTATCAGACACAGCTGCAGAAGATACCTCAGATTTCTTGCAGGGCCAGAGCATTATCAATTCTCAGCATTGCCATTTGGCTTATCTACTGCACCCAGAGTGTTTACAAAATGCCTGGCTTCAGTAATTGCTCATTGCAGGCTCCAGGGTATACAAATTTACCCGTACCTGGACGACTGCCTCATACAAGCGGACGACAAATTGATGTTGACAAAAATCTGGAATATGTCATACGATTACTTCAAGCTCTGGGATACACAGTCAACTTCCAAAAGTCAAGACTGCAGCCATCCCAGCAAATAATCTTCTTAGGAGCCAAACTAGACACAGCCTCTCAGATGGCTTACCTGACAGAAGACAAGCAAGAGAAGTTAACTCAATACTTCAAAGGTTTAGCAAAACTCACCCAGATGACTGCAAGGAGATTCCTACAGGCCCTGGGTTACATGGCATCCTGCATTCTACTGGTTCCATTAGCAAAACTACACATGAGAAAGCTTCAATGGTACCTAAAAGCATTTGGTCTCAGCACAGCAACAACTTGGAGACAATCATACCACTCATTCCATGCTTACAAAAGGAATTCCTATGGTGGGCCTCGGTGAGCCAGGAAAACACAGGCATGTCATTCAAAAAACCACAGATAACACAGACCATGACTACAGACGCCTCAGACCTCGGATGGCGGCCGCACATGGAAGGCAGGTGTATACAAGGACAATGGTCTCCAAAGGAAACACATCTGCATATAAACCAAAAGGAAATGCTGGCAGTAATGCATGCTATCGAGGCTTTTCAAAACCAACTCCAGCAAGGTCACTTAATGATACGGACAGACAACACCACTGTGATGTGGTACATAAACAAGCAGAGGGGCACCCACTCTTACCCCCTTTGCAGACTGACAATGCAGCTTTGGGAGAAATCACTGAGTCTAAACATCCAGCTACAATCACAGTTTGTTCCAGGAAAAGACAATGTGTTGGCAGACAGCCTAAGCAGGAATTTCACAGATCCACACGAGTGGAGGTTACATCCGAAGGCTTTCAGACAACTCACTTCGACATGGGGCAAGCCAGAAGTGGACCTATTTGCCTCTCACCTCAATCATCTCCTACCAAAATTTTGCACAAGGACATACCATCCAAAGGCTTGGAAAATAGATGCTCTTTCATTCAACTGGAACTCCCTAACAATCTATGCATTCCCACCTCTGCCACTGATGACTTCAGTATTACTAAAGATCAAAGCAGAGAAGCCCAAGGGAATCATAATAGCTCCAGATTGGCCAAGACAACACTGGTACCCACTACTACGGAGCATATGCCACACCAGGAGGTGGGCCCTTCCTCAGTGGCCTCTACTTTTGACTCAACACAACTTCGAAACACTGCATCCAAGCCTTCAGACTCTGCAGCTAACAGCCTGGGAGATCCCATAAATAACTTCAACTTATCTCTCTCCAAGGAAGTTCAGCAGATACTAACAGAGGCTCGAAGACCGTCCACCAGAAAGGTCTACTTAGCAAAGTGGAAAAGATTCAGCAATTGGAATACCAGCAAAGGGCATGATGCATCATTACTGAACATCCCACTTATCTTGGAATATTTGGCAGATATGTTACAGAGTGGCCTCTCATATTCTTCAATAAAGATACATGCATCTGCTATTTCAGCTAGATACAACACTGACCCTCCTGTTTTTTCTCACCCCTTACTAAGACAATTCCTCAGGGGAATCAAGAACATTAAGCCACCAAGAAAGGCCCCAGTGCCAGCCTGGGACCTCAATTTTGTCTTAGAAAAACTGACTCTACCTCCTTTTGAGCCAGCAGCTTCAGTTGACTTGCAATTTCTTTCATGGAAAACAGCCTTCCTGTTGGCAATTACCTCAGCAAGAAGGGTTTCGGAACTGCAGGCCCTAATGGCAATACCACCCTTTATTATTTTCCACAGAGACAGGGTTTCATTAAGGACCAACCCTACCTTTATGCCAAAGGTGGTATCTAGGGTTTCTCTAAATCAAGCCATTCATCTGCCTACTTTCTTCCCCAATCCTGAGAACAAGGGGGAAAGGCTTTTGCATACCTTGGACATTCATAGACAACTTCGATACTACCTGGACAGAACCAAGGGCAGTAGGAAGTCTGAACAGCTTTTTGTAGCTTACGCCCCTGCAGTCCAAGGAAAAGCAATTTCAAAACAGACTATTTCTAAATGGATTGGACATTGCATCAGATTCTGTTATTCCTTTCATGGAAAGACTGTTCCAGCCTATGTCAGACCACATTCCACCAGAGCTACTGCCACCTCTACAGCATTTTTAAGAGGGGTGCCTACAAAGGACATTCTAGAAGCTGCTACATGGAGCTCCGTGCATACATTCTCAAAACACTACAATCTCCCCCTATATTCCAGATCCAGAGCAGGCTTTGCTTCGGCAGTCCTGCAGGGTTTGATTGCCACACCATCTTTTTCCTAGAGCATACCTCCTCCCCCAGCTAAGCTATGGTATTCTACCCACATGTTATGACTGCAGTTGCATTCTTGAAGGACATAGTACAGTTTTGTACCTACCATAAATGTAGATGTCCGATAGACATGCAACTGCAGTCGGGTTTTCCCTCCCTCCCTCCATACCCCTCTATGCTTAGGGTCCACTCCTATCCCCCTCACTCTTAGCTGGGGATATCTGTTATGGTGTATTTGTTTTATTGCTCATGTAATGGTTTGCAATCCTGTTTTTGTCTTCCAATTTGGTTACAGCCTTCCTTGGAGGGCACCTGGCATCTGGGGCAAGAAACACTGAAGAAAATGGCGTCGGCTGATGCTTATATACTCCAGCCGCTCTGACGTCGGAGAGAAATGCGACATCAGCCGACGTCGGACCCAGACTTTGGAATCCGGCCGACCGAGGGCTGCCTGAGGCAGGACAACCCACATATTATGACTGCAGTTGCATGTCTATCGGACATCTACATTTATGGTAGGTACAAAACTGTACTTTTTCCCTTCTCATTTAGAGGCTTAAAAAAAACTTTCACTCTGCCATTGCAATTGGACCTTGTTACACAGGAAAAGGGGGGCCTTAATTCACCCTTCCTAAATTTTCTGCAGCAGATGATGTCCTTCATGGATGCATCTGCAGTCATAACAACTGGGTTGTCCTGTCGTCAGGCAGCCCTTCAGTCGGCCGGATTCCAAAGTCCGGGTCCGGCTTCGGCTGATGTCGCACTTCACCCGACGTCATCTCTGTTGATCTTCGGGTATAAAGGCATCAGCCGACGCCATTTTCCTCAGTCTTTCTTGCCGCGTGGCGCCCGAAGCAGAAGCTGTTCGCAAGTGCCGGTCGGTCGGATCCAGAGATTACTTCTACCGAATACTACTTCGAAGACTTCTAAAGCTAAGTACCCCGTTGGGGACTCTTTCTTGCCTCAGCCGATGTCAGAAAAAGTTTATAATTGTTTAACCTGTGGGAAACAAATACCTCATAAAGATTTCCACTCTTATTGTCTGCCTTGTTTAGGCCCAGCCCACGACGGAGCAGCCTGTTCGGCCTGTGCTTCTTTCAACCGACGAACGCTTAGGCGTCGGTCGGAGTTTGCTGAACAGTTTTTCGGTTCTGTTTTTGCGTACATTATGCCGTCGGATCCTCCGACTGCCCAATCTGCCAAAAAACGCAAAGATAAAGACCGACACTCGCGGTCTGCGGTTTCAGCCGAAACCATGGTTAAGCAAACCGCGAGTGTCTCGGTTTCGGCCGAAACCGAGAAAACTGATCAAAGTACAGCTGAATCTATCTCTACAACTGAGGCCCCTGCTACCACTCTTGAAACGGCCTCAGAAATTTTATCCACTACGGTGGTTGCCACTGATTTATCAGACACCATTCCCTTGGATGTCTCTACCCCAGCACGTGGTGCTGCTAGGCCTCCAGCAGCCATGTCCATTAAGGCCTTCACCAGGGCTAAAGCAGCAAAGACTACTAAAACAGTGCCTGTTAAACCCCCTACAACCAGGCCCTCCTCTAGTTCTCAAATGCTTACTCTGGCAGAAGATTTAATTTCATTAATTAGAGGATCTCAATCTCACCCAGACAGGGCCTCTCAGCCCCCAGAGAAGAGACCTAGGGCAGAGCCCCCTGAGCCAGTGTCCTCTGATGAGTCTGCCGATGAATCAGACATAACTGATCAGCCAGAGGCTCCTTTCTCCAATTTTGAAGACTCTGATGCTGAAGAATCCATTCCAGCTGCTTCCCCACCAGAAGAATTCTCCTTTGGGGAAACCTTACATGCCATGCGAGAGCAGTTCCAATGGCAGCAACAGGATTTTTCAGACTCCAGAAAAGACTTAGGACCTTTCTGCACCTTCCACAGCACAGGCCCTTAGCTATACCTCCTGTTCTCTCTGTGGTGGATGATGCTTTCAATGATGTCTGCTCCGCACCAGATTCTTTACCTCCAGCCCCTGCCAAACCAGACAGATTTTACAGGGTGCCAGACACTCATCACCACCTTTACAAGGCCCCACTTGCAGACCCGAAACTATATCCCAGGGTCCCAAGGCAGTAGCCGCGACCATAGCTAAAAACCCTATTCCTTCTGAAAGGGAAGCAAGGTCATTAGACAGATGGGGCAAAAAGGTCTACACTTCAGCTACTCTCTCAGCTAGAACTTTAAACTGTCAGTTTCACATGATACAATACCAAGAGTTTATGCTTGATCAGTTAACTAAAAAGCTAACCACTGATGAATCTCTTGATAAGAAATATGTATTAGAAATGGTAAATAACATACAACAGGTTAGTAACCATTCCTTAAAATGTGGCTATGATGCACTGGAGGCTTCATTTAGATCAGCCATGACTGGCACAGTGATAAGAAGGCATGCATGGCTAAAGGAGCAAGCTTTACCGGATCATGTTAAAGCTAAGTTGCTAGATGCTCCTATGGATAAGACAAGTTTGTTTGGTACACCTGCCCAGCAGGTTATGAAGAAAATGGAAGAAAAGGCAAAATCTGTTCAAACGGTTAAAGATTTCTTGCAGGTTCAACCCCAAGGTTTAGCAGGAACTGGCCTGCCAAACATTGGTCCTTTCCTGACTCCACAAGATCTCAAAGGGGCAGGAATAGACGTTCCAGAGGCAGAAACCAATCCAGGGGAGGTGCCTACAGAGGACGACAGTGGCAAGGTAACAACAGAGGCACAGACACAACCTCTGCCACTACATCAACACAACCACAGTGACTTAACCCTAAATCCGCCTACCAGGGAACAAATAGCAGCTCCTCTAGGCGGAAAGTTAACCTTATTTTCAAAGAACTGGCACTATATAACAAAAGACAAGTGGATTTTACAAACCATAGATCAAGGTTACGGTTCCACTTCCACACTTTACCAGTCAAAGAGGAATGCCAAATCTACCTCCAAATCAAAAACAGAGGCTCTACAACAGATAATGCAGTTAGCAAACATGAGAGCTGTGGAAAGAGTGCCAACAGCAGAGCAAGGAAAGGGTTCTACTCCAGACTATTCCTAGTTCCAAGAAAGGAAAAAGTTGGAGACCAATTCTCGACCTGTCCACCTTAAATACATACATCATTGTCCCAAAATTCAAAATGCTGACCCTACAGCAACTTCTTCCCATGCTGGGCAAGGAGTGTTGGCTGGTAACTCTAGATCTCAAGGAGGCATACCTGCACGTCCCCATTCGACCAATCTGCAGAAGATACCTCAGATTTCTTGCAGGATCAGAGCACTATCAATTCTCAGCATTGTCCTTTGGCTTATCTACTGCCCAGAGTATTCACAAAATGCCTGGCATCAGTAATCGCCCATTGCAGACTACAGGGAATTCAAATTTACCCATACCTAGACGACTGCCTGCTACAAGGGGACAACAAAAGCAAGCTGACAACAGATTTACAAAGGGTCATTTACTTGCTGCAAGCACTGGGATACACAGTCAATTTACAAAAGTCAAGGCTGATACCATCCCAAACAAGGACATTCTTGGGCGCGGAATTGGACACAGTAAAACAAATGGCATTCCTAACTACAGAAAAACAAAAGGAACTCCCTCTTTACTTCTTGGCACTAACAAAACTGAACAAGTTAACAGCAAGAAAAGTACTGCAGGCCTTGGGCTTCATGGCATCATGCATAATCTTGGTTCCACTTGCCAGACTACATATGAGAAAACTACAGTGGTACCTAAAGAATTTATGGTCCCAACACAGACACAGCCTAGAAACAGAAATCCCACTAATTCCATGCTTAAAACAGGAGTTCCTATGGTGGGCTCAGGCATGCCAGTGAAACCCAGGGCTACCCTTTCGCAGATGTCAAGCAAGCCAGACCATCACAACAGCCGCTTCAGACCTAGCCTCGGGCGCCCACATGCTGGACAAATGCGTGCAAGGATTGTGGACACAGGATCAACTTCACCTGCACATCAACCTAAAAGAAATGCTGGCAGTAAAACTGGCAATCCAAAAGTTCAGACCATTTCTCAAAGAGGGCCAGTTGATGATAAGGACAGACAACACCACAGTCATGTGGTACATCAACAAACAAGGAGGCACTCATTCATAACCCCTATGCAGAATGACTTTGGAGCTGTGGACCCTGGCACTCAGCTACAACATCCAGTTACAGGCAATATTTGTACCGGGAAAAGAGAATACTCTAGCAGACATATTAAGCAGAACCACATCGGATGCCCACGAATGGAAGCTGCACCCGGACATCTTCAAGACCATCTCAAAGAAATGGGGAATGCCTCAGATAGATCTATTCGCATCACCTCTCAATCACCAGCTCAAAAAATTCTGCACAAGGACATTCCACCCACTAACATGGAAAGTGGATTCGCTCTCCTTCAGCTGGAAAGGCCTAACAGCATATGCATTCCCACCTCTTCCCTTGATACACAAGGTATTACTAAAAATCAAGGAAGAACGTCCAAGGATAATCCTGATAGCTCCAAACTGGCCAAGACAACACTGGTACCCACTGCTGAGGAGCATGTCTCGGAACAATATGTGGCCAATACCCCTGATGCCTTTGATGTTAACTCAGAACAACTACAGCATCATACATCCAAACCTAAAAACGTTGCAACTGACTGCATGGAACATCACATAGCAGCAGCTAATCCAGAACTTTCCCAAAGAGTTAAAGACATTATTCTTGAAGCACGCAGACCTTCAACAAGAAGGAACTATGCTGGAAAATGGAAAAGGTTTGTCATTTGGAGTACTGAAAGAGGAAAAGATGTGTCAAACATAGATATGCCTAACATTCTGGAGTATCTAGCCGAACTTCTTCATTCAGGCCTGTCCTACTCCTCCATCAAGATACATGCATCAGCTATTTCAGCAGAATACAGCTTTGATCCACCTGTTTTTTCGCACCCTTTGCTCAGGCAGTTCCTCAGAGGAATCAAGAATGTAAAACCTCCAAGGAAACCACCATTACCAGCTTGGGACTTAAACTTTGTGCTAGAAAAATTGACACTATCACCCTTTGAACCAGCAGGAACAGCAGACCTACAACACCTGTCATGGAAAACTGCTTTCCTACTGGCAATTACTTCAGCAAGGAGGGTTTCAGAACTACAGGCCTTAATGGCAGTGCAACCCTTCCTAATCTTCCACCAAGATAGAGTGTCCATGAGGACTAATCCTACATTTATGCCTAAGGTGGTATCCAGAGTGTCTTTAAACCAGGCAATCCACCTACCTACCTTCTTTCCCAACCCACAAAACAGAGGGGAAAGAATACTGCATACCTTGGATGTACATAGACAGCTACGCTACTACTTGGACAGAACAAAAGTAGCAGAAAGACTGACCAACTTTTGTAGCCTATGCAACAGGAAGGGAAGGAAAAGCTATTTCCAAACAGACAATCTCCAAATGGATAGGAAATTGCATACGATTCTGTTACTCCTTCCATGGAAAACCAATTCCACAGAACATAAGACCTCATTCTACAAGGGCAACAGCCACTACCACAGCCTTCTACGAGGAGTGGCAACCAAAGACATTATTGAGGCGGCTACTTGGACCTCCGTGCATACATTTGCCAAGCATTATAATTTGCCTCTATATTCCAGATCCCGAGCAGGGTTTGCCACTGCTGTACTGCAAGGGATCCTAAACACACCATAATCTAGTTTTATCCTCCTCCCCTTGTTGGCTATGGTATTCTACCCAGTTGTTATGACTGCAGATGCATCCATGAAGGACATAGTACAGTTTTGTACCTACCATAAATGTTGATGTCCGAACTGGATAGCATCTGCAGTCAGGATTACCCTCCCTCCTTCCCCTCTGTGGTACTCCTAGGGTGTTTACCCTCCTAATAGCTAGCTGGTGGGGGGGAGTCTTTTATGGTGTATTTGTTTGTATATATGTACATACATGCTTATTTTTGTGTTTACCTCTATCTTTTTGGAAACATTGGCATCTATCTAAATTTTAGCCTTCAAGAGGGCTACTGGCATCTGGGGCAAGAAACACTGAGGAAAATGGCGTCGGCTGATGCCTTTATACCCGAAGACCAACAGAGATGACGTCGGGTGAAGTGCGACATCAGCGAAGCGGACCGGACTTTGGAATCCGGCCGACTGAAGGGCTGCCTGACGACAGGACAACCCAGTTGTTATGACTGCAGATGCTATCCAGTTCGGACATCTACATTTATGGTAGGTACAAAACTGTACTTTCTTCGTGTTTCACTGTTGCAGTCATTACATTTGGGTAATCTGCTGGCAGGATGCCCTCAGTCGGCCTGATTAACAAAGTCTTGGGTCCTGCATCGGGTGCTGTCCCTTCTTCCATGATGTCAGGGGTATAAAACATGCAGCCGACGTCATTACAAAAGTCTTTCTTGCCGCACAGTGCCCGAAGCAGAAACAGTTCGTAAGTGCCAGTCGGCCGACTCCTGAAATTTTCGTTTTTGAGTTTCAGATCCGAAGTCTTCAACTAAAAAGCTAAGTACTCCGTTGGGGAAACTTTGTCTTACTCCTTTCCGATGTCAGTAAAAGTTAATAATTGCATTACTTGTGGGAAGCAAATACCTCATAAGGATTTCCATTTGTACTGTATTCTTTGCCTAGGCCCTGACCATGACTTACCTTGCTGTCGGTTTTGTGCTTTATTTAATCAACGCACTATCAAATGTCGGTACATATTTGCTTCTAAATATTTTGGCTCACTCTTTAATTATCCAGATATGTTGTTGGTTAGCAATCCGATCCCGAATACCTAAAAAATGCTAAGAAAAAGACTGAGACAGGCCGTTGAGGTCCAAAACTGCCAACGATGCTTCTCCTAAGCCAGTCGCCAGTTCACCGGTACTCAGTGAGGTGCTTTTGCAGCCCCTGATACCCACTACTTCTGATTCGCTGGCCTCTACTGAGACCCATTTGGAGTCTGGTATGCCGCGAGATGCTTCAGTTATGGAACCCGCGGATGTTTCTACCTTGAATGGGTCCAGAGCTGCTGTGCAGGCACCAGCTTCTGACGGTGTTTTCAGGCCTACAGATTTGTATATTAGACCAACGCCATCTTCAAAACTAAGGCTAATCTCAATCTATGTCTAAAAAACTGATGCCTAGGCCACATGTGCAGGCTCCTA
Source organism: Protopterus annectens (assembly GCF_019279795.1). Taxonomy (NCBI): domain Eukaryota; kingdom Metazoa; phylum Chordata; order Ceratodontiformes; family Protopteridae; genus Protopterus; species Protopterus annectens. Next base: position 571,111,801 of record NC_056733.1, on the reverse strand, counting down.
TGCCTAAAAAACAAATGATCAAAATGGCTGAAGATTTAATTACTCTGATCAGGGGTAGCCACCCCCCCCCCCCTTCTAAGAGGCCTAGGCAACATATTGACTATGATTCATCTGAACAGGATTCTATTTCTTCTGACTCTTCTAATGAACAGGAATTGTCTGTACCTGCTTATGAGGACTCTGATGCAGAAGAATCCATTCCTTCTGCTTCTCCCCCTGAGGATTTTTCTTTTGGAGAAACTTTACATACCTTAAGGGAACATTTCCACTGGGAAAGTCAGGATTTTTCTGAATCCTAAAAGAGACTTGGGGATTTTCTTCTTCTTCCTCAGCATAGGCCTTTGGCTATACCTCCTGGTCTAGACATTGTTGATGATGTTTTTACAGAATCTAGTCTGGCTCCTGATTCTCTGCCTCTGGCTCCTTGTAAGCCAGACAGATACTACAGGGTTCCTGACTCCCACAAATTCCTTTTCAAAACTCCTGTTGCGGATCCTGAAACCATTTCTCAGGGTCCCAAGGGCATTAAGGCTTTTACTTCTAAAAATCCTACCCCTTCTGATAGAGATTCCAGGGCGCTGGATAGATGGGGTAAGAAGGTTTACACTTCTGCAACCTTGGCAATCAGGGCTTTAAACTGTCAATTTCATATGCTAAAATATCAGCAGCATATCATGGGACTGCGTAAACAGAAAATGATGTTGATTTCTGACTGTGTGGAAAATAAAGATTTACAGGATTTATTGCATTCAGCTGAACAAGTTGGAAAACTTACTTTGCAGTGTTGTTTTGATTCTTTGGAGGCCTTTTGCAGGTCGCTGTTGGGTCTGTGCTAAGAAGGCATGTTTGGCTCAAAGAGCAAACTCTGCTTGATCATGTTAAAGCAAAACTGTTGGATGCTCCTTTACAACAGGACCATCTCTTTGGTAATAAGGCTGAAGAAGTTCTAAAAAAGATGGAAGATAAAGCTAAATCTATGCAAACTGTGAAAGATTTCTTACAAGTGCAACCTCCAAGATTTAGTAGGCACTGGCCTACTAAGAACTACTAAGAACTGGTCCTTTCCAGTTCCTTCGAGAGCCACTCAAGTCAAACCCAGACATTCCAAAGGCACCAGGTTTCCGTCCCAAGGGACTTTCAGAACAAAACAATGGGATGCCTCCTCTTCCAAATCTGGAAACAACAAGACACCTCCCTATGGTAAGCAGTCTCAATGACTACCCTTTACACTTATCAAGCACTTACCTTTTAGCCACCCCTTTGGGGGGAAAACTGGCTCTTCATGCAAAAAACTGGCAACTTATAACCCAGGACAAATGGGTTTTAAATATAGTATCCCAGGGATACAGATTTCATTTCCACAAGTTGCCAATTCCAAATGGATGGCCAGTCCTGCCCCCAAATCACTGGGCAGAGGCCCAGAAACAAGTACTTTCCCTCATGAGCATGGGGGCTATTCAACTAGTACCGGAAGAGGAAAAGGGACAAGGTTACTACTCAAGACTTTTCCTGGAACCTGTAAATACAAATCATGGTGTCCAATTCTGGACTTATCTACTCTACTTTCTGGACATTCCAAAATTCAAGATGCTGACTCTTCACCAGTTACTTCCTATGCTAGGCAAAGATGCTGGTTGGCAACTCTAGATTTAAAAGAGGCTTACCTGCATATCCCTATCAGTGAATCTTGCAGAAGATACCTCTGCTTCAAAGCAGGCTACTTGTATTACCAGTTCTCTGCACTGCCCTTTGGCTTATCTACTGTGCCCAGGATCTTTACAAAGTGCCTGGCTCCAGTAATTGCATTTTGCAGGCAAAGAAATATTCAAATATATCCTTACCTGGACGACTGTCTAATTCAGGCAGAAAACAAGGACATTCTTCTAAAACATCTGGCATTTGTAAAAAGAGTTCTAACTTGCCTAGGGTACACTATCAACGAAAAGAAATCGCAACTGGTACCCTCTGAAAAAATTACATTCCTGGGTGCAAGCTTGAATACAACTGCCCAGATGGCTTTCCTTACGCCAGAGAAACAAATTCATTTGGTGACTTACTTCAAACAGTTGGCCACAAAAACCCTGCTTTCTGCAAGGCAACTACTGCAAGCCTTGGGGTTCATGGCCTCCTGCATTCTTCTAATTCCACATGCAAGACTGCATATGAGGAAACTTCAGTGGTATTTGAAAAGTGTATGGAGTCAGCATTGTCACAGCCTGGAAACAATGATTCCTATCATACCTTGCCTGTGCCTAGAGTTTCTATGGTGGGCAGAGGCCTGCCACCAGAACAAGGGACTGCCATTCACACCACCCCGTGCCTCCCAAACCCTAACTACAGACGCATCAGACTATGCATGGGGTGCTCATCTGGCAGGGATGTGCATTCAGGGAAAATGGAGTCCAAATCAAATGCACCTTCACATAAATCAAAAAGAAATGCTAGCTGTGCAGAATGCACTGACAGCCTTCAAGGACTACCTTCATCCAGGACAATTACTGATAAAGACGGACAACACCATGGTTATGTGGTACATAAACAAGCAGGGGGGTACACACTCCTACCCCTCTGCAGACTAGCCATGGCATTGTGGAACACGGCCTTGACCTATCAAGTACAACTACAAACTCAATTCCTGCCAGGAAAGCTGAATACTCTGGCAGACGAACTAAGCAGAAATCTCATGGACCCACACAAATGGAAACTGGAACCACAGATTTTCAACATGTTGACACACAAATGGGGGAGTCCAGACATAGGTCTTTTTGTCTCACCCCAGAACTATCAGTTGGACAAATTTTGCACAAGAATTCATCACAAAAAAGCCTGGAAAGTGGATGCTCTGTCCTTCAGCTGGAAAAAACTATCAGACTATGCCTTTCCCCCTCTGCCTCTGCTCTCCAAAGTTCTGCTAAAAGTCAAACAGGACAAACCAAAAATGATTTGCTCCAGACTGGCCTCGCCAGCACTGGTACCCACTCCTGCGCAGTGTGCCATACCTTCCACCGTGGCACCTGCCTCAGACACCTTACTTACTGTCTCAGCCGAACAACCAAATTCTGCACGCTCAGCCCCAAACTTTGAATCTTGCAGTGTGGCTAATCACCTAAATTCACCCTTAGCATCCCTCAGAAAACCTGTGATGGATGTCATTTTGGAGGCGAGAAGACCTAGTATTAGAAAATCTTATGCTGACAAATGGAAAAGATTCTGTGCTTGGAATCAATCTCAAGGGATAAGCACAGCAGTGCCCAACATTCCTCAGATTTTGCAATACTTAACTGAGATGCTTCACAAGGGCCTGTCCTTTTCTTCCATAAAAATCCATGCCTCAGCCATTTCAGCTCATTACAACACAGAACCTCCCCTCTTCTCCCATCCTCTGCTAAAGCAGTATCTCAGAGGGGCCAAAAACTTAAGACCACCCAGGAGAGCTCCAACCCCTGCCTGGAACCTTAACTTTGTATTGGAGAAACTCACTCTCCCTCCTTTCGAGCCAGCTGCTACTGCAGACTTAAAATTTCTCTCCTGGAAAACAGCTTTCCTTTTAGCAGTCACTTCAGCTAGAAGGATTTCCGAATTACAGGCTCTTATTGCAGTGGAGCCTTTCATCATTTTTCATGCGAACAGGGTATCTCTCAGGACTAACCCATCCTTCATGCCTAAGGTGGTATCCAGTGTGGCTTTTAATCAGACCATTCATTTGCCAACTTTCTTTCCCAATCCACATAACAAGGGGGAGTGGATTCTGCATTCATTGGATGTACACAGACAACTTAGATTTTACTTAAACAGAACAAAATCTCAAAGAAAATCTGAACAACTGCTGGTAGCATTTGCTGCAGTGGCAGAGGGAAAGGCTATTTCAAAGCAAACCATTTCCATATGGATAAGCCATTGTATTCATTTCTGCTATAACCACCATGGAAAAACTATCCCCCAAGGGATCAGATCCCATTCCATCAGGGCTGCATCTACTTCTACAGCCTTTCTCAGAGGTGTTCCTACCAGGGTCATTCTAGAAGCTGCTACCTGGAGCTCAGTTCATACTTTCACCAAACATTACTATTTACCATTTTTCTCTAAATCCAGAGCTGGCTTTGCCACTGCTGTCCTGCAGGGCCTTATAGCTGGTCTTAATGCTGTATACTTTCCTCCACTCAACCATAGCTTTGGGAATCTACCCAAATGTAATGACTGCAATAGTGAAACATAAAGAACATAGTACAGTTGTGTACACTTACTATAAATGTAGATGTTCGAGTGTATTCACTGTTGCAGTCCTGGTTACCCTCCCTCCAGCCCCCTGTTTTTCTCTGGCTATACCTCTACTTTCTTTTACTATGCTTAAAAGCCCTTTTGGTGTATTTGCTTTTGGTTGGAGGTATATTTTTTGTGTTTTTAATTTTATTTGCTCCCAATTTGGGGGGCACCTGACATCTGGGGCAAGAAAAACTGATGTAATGGTGTTGGCTGCATGTTTTATACCCCTGATGACCTGACGTCATGGAAGAAGGGACAGCAACTGACGCAGGACCCAAGACTTTGTTAATCAGGTTGACTGAGGGCAACCTGCCAGCAGATTACCCAACTGTAATGACTGCAACCGTGAATACACTCGAACATCTACATTTATGGTAAGTACACAACTGTACTTTTTGTCTTTTAGGCACCAGTTCACCGGGACATGCTCTTATTAAGGTGGCCGGGAATTCTGCCACAAAGAAATCCTACTTAGCAAAATGGAAGAAGTTTCCTCTTTGCAGTCACTGAAGGAATCATACCCTCTTACAGCATCGCTGTTTTTAATTCTGAAATAGTTAAATGACCTGTTAAATTCAAGTCTGACATTTGCCACTGTGGAAGTGAACCTCTTTGTCTTTTCAGCTTGCATAGTCATGGATTCCCACTTGCATCCTTGCAGCCTGTTAAGTACTTCTTAAGGGAGTTCTGCATTTGAAACCGACTTGAAAGCCTATTGTTTCTCCATTTCATAACATTGCATGAGTGGGCCACCAATAGCTCACAACTGCTATGATTTAGGCATGGGGCTATGATTCTGGCCCTCAGATTTAGGCTTGTGTCTGATAGATTTATGATGTTCCACAAAAGTTAGTCCTTTTTTGTGTGAATATACTATGTTTATTGAGCATATGCAAAGATTCACTACCATTAATTTTATAAGTTCTGGTATATAAAGACCTTTTATTGTGAAAAATTAGAAAGTGCTCCTCTTTCAGACCCTCTGCTATGATTTTTAAAGGCCAGTGGTATAATTTTTTATGTGGATGATGAGAGGTATGGGGCCACCTCCCACTTTTTCCTAATAGTAAGTACTATTGCAACAGTTATCTATATGAAAAATATAGTGCAGTTTTATAAGAACATACCATAATAATAGACATCAGAGTTGACCACTGTTGCAGTATTGGTTTCTCTCCTACCATGCAGTATTCTCTTTCTTAGGCAATCTAGAGCTTGTTTAGGGAACCCTGTCCCCACATAATACCTCCTTCTCCTTCTACCCCTATTAAGGTCTCAGGCTTGCTCAAGTTTGGATAGATTTAGGGTAACTTTTTCTCTAGGTTCCTGGCCCAGAGAATATCAGTCTGTGTTCCTTCTTAGTCGTGGTCACAAGGACCACATCTTGAAGTAGGTAGGGGTGTGTTTCCTGCTGGTTTTCTAGGCAGAAAAGTTGTAAAGTTGCTTGGATAGACACCACACTTATTACAAGGAATGACTGACATCCCTCAAGAGTGGATATCTTCTCAGCCAGGAGGCTGAAGGGTACTGACCTCTGAAAGTCAAGTTGGATGTCTGGTCATTTGTGGTAGACGTTCATGTACAGTAGTTAATACTACTACAACAGTAATCCCCTTGAACATCTGCTTTTCTGGGGAGTTCTTACATTATTTACTTTATCAGGGGCACGTGGGATATATGCATATATGGGAGGTCACTCAGTGGAAGTTCTAGCTTTGCTGGAGTTTTCATTTTGTTTTGCCTGATTGGTTTTTCAGTGATCTTCTCACTTATTGTTTTAGATTATTTACTTTATGGAATTAGATGCAGTGGTAATTTGTGTCTGAGTGCAAGAATTTTATGATATCTCATGACTGAACTGACTATTTTTGGATTGCTGCTTTCAGTTTGGATTCTTGTGCATCCATCCATCTGTCCACTACTCCTTTTTCCTAGGGTATCACTTCAACAGTTACAATCAGCTAGAGCTAATGTTTACACCACCAGGTGGCCAGCCCTGCCTGTGAGACATAAAATAGTAATTGAAAGAGTGAGGATAGCAGATACATGTGGTTGTGGTGCCTGTGGATTCCCCTGGATATCCACTTGCTTGCCTGTAAAACAATGCACAAAGTCTGAAAATTAGTGTAGCCAGACTGAAAGATGATAGGCTAAGATGTGATCTGCTTTGTTCGTCTCTGTGATGGCAAAAACCATTCATAAATTAAAGGAGCAGAACCATTCTAACAAACCAAGAATGCAGGAAGCAGTTGTTATGAAAGGAATTAAAACATTATATTCATCATAAGATTTAGTGCTACATTGCATTCATAATACAAATGGGGCAAGCTACAGGTAAACATCAATCTTCCAGCCAGAACCATCAGCCCACAAACATCCTCTAGGGGACTATAGTTATGTCCGACAAAATGGCTGCCTGTAGAAAGTCTTTTTGTCTCTCAAGTTTCAAGTGAATAGTTACAACTGGTGCTTTGAATTTTGTAGGTAATTAATTTCCTGTCTGATCTAAAAGATGAGTACCATTTAGAGTGTTTCAGAATATTATCTGTTTGGCATCTGTCATCTGTTTATATAGTTTTTCTGTTTGCTAACAATGTCCTTAGAAAACAGTGTCAACAAATGCTGTGCACTGCCTATGTTGCCAAGCAGAGAAGCATCATGTTAAGAAAAGTGAGTAGAGGATCATGATTTCAAGAACGGTGATCTTTGTAAGACTAGAAAGAAAACCACTGTAGACAGCAGGACCATTGTGGAAAAGTGCAGATTTTTGGTTTTAGCCCAAAGAAATCTCTCTCCATTTAAGAGTAGAAAGTCTTCCTCCACAGAACCAAAACAATGCAGAGAGTTTCCCAGGCATTATAAGAAGAAAATAAAAAAGACAGTGTTACTGGAAAGTGATACTAGGCCTTGGAGACCCCAGCCTCCTGTGAAGTCCTTCACAAGTCACCACTGTAGAGAGGAAGCCCTCCCAATCTTTGCTTTAGGTATTTTACACTCTTAACTGCTGCAGCTCTGACACCCAATTTTTTCTAAGGGTGTGAAAGTGGGGAAAAAGCAACATTAATGTGGCAGATTTGTGACCCAGAACTGGAGATGTTTGTCTCCGGATTTCTTAGAAGAGAAAGGACTGCAGCATGGCTAGACTGTGGAAGGTGTTTAACATAACATGGCAAGCCTTGTTGAGGATATTGAAATAACTCTTGACCCCTCCACCACTCACAGAAAGTTTATAGAGCATCAATCTCTAGGATGTTAAAAGACCACTTTCAGTTGTGTTAGGAGAAAGCACCAAATGATTAAATGTTTTAAGGCCAGCTTCAGCTTGCTAGATGCAGTTTACGTGGATGCCTGAGGTATCATCAGCTGTTGTTAGTTTAAGCAGTTCACAGAGGAGTACCCTACAGTGTTTCTTGCATACTCCCCAGCAACATGGGTTCTTAGTATAGGACCCATATTGTATCCAGAAAAACCGGCAGCATCATGGATGTGATACCTGTAACAACCTTCTAGTGAAGATGATTGAGGAAAGCTGTTACTAGATTAAGAGAAAAAGAGGTGTATGTAGATATCAAAAATGTTTTTTTGTAAGTGATCAGAGAAGACAGATAAATTAAGATTAAGACTGAAGTCTGATATTACAGTTAAGACAGGAACATGGCACAGTGTGGTTGGCCAAAGCTGCCTTTTTCTAAAGGCTTTGTCCATGCTGTTGCCCCCAGTTTCATTTGGTGGCAGCTTCCAGTCCCATATTCGATCAGCCATTTCCAAAGTGACAAGGAGTTAGACAGTAAGCTGACCTGTGCCAGCAGCAGGACATCTAACAGACCGTTCGCACAGACATCTTGACAGTAATTCAGCATGGCTTGAGTGCCTATTTTGGGTCAGTCCTCAAAAGCACAATGATGCCTTGTGGACTCACTGCTCAGACTGTCAGTAGCGGTATTCATTTATAATTAGCTGTGTGGCTGCATGCCATCAGGCTTTGTAGGCTGCATGTAGTATGTACCCACTACTAGCCTAAGCAGAAATCATCAGTAGACTGTTATTGTTCCACACGCATTTCTGTGTGGTTCATATTCAGACTAGCTTATGTAAATATTTTTTTGTAGTGATTCAGTGTTTGTAGATTTCAAGGAATTCATTTCATACTGTTTGATCATTAGAATTTATTTAGCTACACGGCCTTCTATGGGCATTTTCCTTTTTACTCCTAAAGTGGCTTTTTTTTTCATTTAGCATGCCAGTCAGTTATAAACTGTCAGCTTGTTCAATCACCGCAGATACAGTAAATGTTATCACTGCTGAATTGTGAAACATTACATTAGAAGCAGAGTCTGTGGCACAGAGGGAAGGGTCTCTGACCGAAGCCCAGGATATTCAGGTTTCGATTGTCAGCCCTATCTTCTAAGAAGTTGGCTATGGGGAATAGGAACAGTTTCTCAGTTTTCTAGTTTACCTTTCCCAGGGGGAAGGGTACTTTCATTGATTCTGCTGCTCTCTCAGGCATTGAAAACCAAGAAGGGGTACATCATTCAGCAGAATAACCCTGGGGACACACTGGCTGATGTCCGTGGGATTCTGCCCCTGAGTCATTGTACATTATATGCATTGTTGCATAAAACAAACTAACAAAAAAATCATAACTGCTTTTGCTTACTGTTAAGAGGAACAACCATCACATAAGGATTCTGAACCACACACCTATTTTTAATAGAAGCTCTGTAATTTGCTTTCTTTTAAATGAAGTAAAAGACAGGGGAGAAGTCTGATTTTCTTTCTAGGCTTTTACAAATTTCTGAATTGCTCACATGTGACATTATAGTAGTGGGACAACGACACAATGAAATGGATGATGCCTGCTGTAACTGTCAAATTTTATTAAAGCTGTCAGTCTATTTTTGTTTCCCCTTCTTGCCTTGAAAATATTTGATTACATGTTATAAATACTCTAGCATGTATTGCTAAAGGATGTGAGAAAGGCCCTTGTTGTTTGTTATCTTAACTAAAGAAAAAATCCAGCATAATTCGTATGGTGGAAATGGTTGCAGCTATGCGTTTATTGGATCTCACGACGGAAGTCACCAAATCAGGAAAAAGTCATGCTTTAATGTCAAACTTTGAAAAGAGGCACACTTAGAAAGATCTATAAAGACTGAAAAGAGCCCTTGGACCAGCCTGCTCACTCATTTAACAAATAAAATAAAGTAAAAATAAGTAAACTAAAATTTCTGTGTAACTGCAGGCTTCGTAATCTAGGTTGTCTTACCATCTAATTCATGATCTTCTCATTAGTTGAGAATGTATTGGGGATGGGCTTCTTGGCCAGTAGAACCTCCTACTTATTAATGGCAACTACCAAAGGCCAGTTACTTGGAGGAGAACCTGATGGGTCTAACCTAAAGTCCCTCACTCTGGATGGTCTTGTACCCTCCCCATTTTGAATCCTTTCCCTTCCTTCAATTTGATCTTCCTCTTTTACAGGTGTGACAATCTGATCTTTATACCTCATTAATTTACTTCCTATAGAAAGCTGAAATATGATAAAAGAGGACATTCCTTCTCAGCCCCTAATGCAGTTGTTTCATTTCCCATTGAAGCCTGTGTTCTTATGAAGGAATAACTATGGATGAGTTTTTTAACCAAGCTCATAAAGTATGTTTAGCATGACTCTGCACATGTAAATGGTCCATGTTAGCGTAACTGAATCCCTTCATTAGCCTTGAACCTGTTACCTGTGTTCTAATGTTTATGTATGTGCTCCTACATTCCGAGAATCCTTCTGTTCCTACCTTCCTCATGCTCCTCCCTTTTTTCCTCGCTCCCTATTTGCTGCGACAGAGCTCAGACTTTACACTCCTTGACAAAGTTTGAAATGCTTCAGGCTGTCATTGAAATATATTATCTTATGCAGTATTGTAATCATCAGAAATAAACCAAAATGTCCTAGTACACAAAGTGTGCCATAAAATGAATATTGAATGTGTGGAGTTTTGTGTGCTGACTGCTTCCACCCGTCTTTCACATCTCCACTTCCACCCTGTCATTCATCCCTTAAACGTGTTATTTCAAACTAAAACATATGTGAAAATCGTAGATAAAGATTCTGGATTTGCTTAAAATCCTTAGGCAAATTTGTTTTATTTTGTCAAATGTAAATTAATGCATTTAACTTAGTGCATGACAGAATGGCCTGCGTTTTGTAACCTTATCTTTTGGTTGTGGCTTGAAGGGGGTTGCATTCTTTACTTTCCTTTTGTTGTTTTTTTACACTGTACTCTGTACTGTTTTTGACATTTATGAAATTCTGATTCTGACTAGAACTTAATGACCCATCCCAGATGCATGCAAAGCACATTTTCTTGTTTCATGGCATAATTTGTCACCTCTGAGCATGCATACTTTATCACGCTATTCTCTGTCTCTTTCTCCTTTAGTGTATATGATCTAACCTTCTGTAATAACTCTTCATGACTATATTCTGCCTCAGTAGAATAAACATGGACATACACGCCAGTAAAGCAACTCCCACATCTTGTGTGCATGCTCTTTGAGGGTTCTTTCACTCAAGTTACATTACTTTGCACTTTTAGACACTGAACCCAAGCTGCCATATTTCATCCTGAACCTGTAATGTATTATATTTTCCTTTCATGTTTTCATTTCTTCATCTGATTTTCACAAGCAGTTTACTGAGTAGTGCCATTTTCAACTTTGAATTATAATAGCTAGTTAAATCACAGGCCCGTCTAAAGCACTGTGGAGCCTTACATGTCACCCTCCTTTCAAACCATGTGCCCTTCACTGCCAGCCACTGTTTACAACTGTCAACTGAGTTCTGAATCCATTTAGTGAGTGTTGGCGGTAGCCTATGTACCCCTCACGTGTTCTACCAAAAATTTTGTGGGGGGGGCTAAAATATCAGTTGCTGTACTAGAGTCTTGACAGCCATGTCCAGCCAACCTCCTTCCTTTAAGACCTTAGTGACTTAAGTCACAAAACTGAATGACAGAGGGACTGACATGTCTCACATTGCATTCACATGTCCTGCTTGACCCTGTATATCTTCAAGCTCTTAAAACATTGTCTTAAGTTATCTTTCTAAATATTACAAGTCAGTCAGGAAAACAAGCAGCTGCATCCAGAGTGACATATGCTCATTATATTACCATCCAGCTTGGGTGTAAGATTATCATATGAGTAATAGGAACATTTTAGTTTATGCGCTCAGTTTTTAATTACATTTGCAATACATACAAATGTGAAAAAGCAGTTTTGTTATCTGGGATGACACAGGAGCGTGGCGCACATAGAAATCTCTTGACTAAACTCTGAACAACAGGAGTTTTACTTATGGTTTAGAACTGTTTCCATGCTTATACTACTGAAGAAAACACTGTACATGTGAGTATGCATACTGGCACATACACAAACAGCTACATTTCAGACGAGAAAAATGGGTTTATGTGTTAGATATTCCTTTTTGGTAACTGACATCATGATGCAACTGCAAAATAAATACAGTAAATGTTTTCATACCCAAGTTAGGTTAACATTTCTCATGAAAAAAATGTAAGCATAAACGAAGAGTAACACTTTACTGTGCTTGTTTTTGTAATAGCAGGACAAGCGTTCATATGGGTCCCTTCCCTTGCTTATCTCCTGCATAGAATGAAATCACTTCTGTCATGTAACACAGCAGTGTTCATGAAAGTAAAATGTTAATAGCCCTTGCTGTCTGCACAAAAAAATGACAGCATTTAGTTATCGAGTTGTAACTCAGCTGATGAAACTCCCTTCAACCCAAAAAATTAATTCTGAACTGAAGTCAGAGTCAAGAAGAAATGGCGGTGGTTGTTTTATTGTAGAGTCAGTGCTTGAAACAAGAGGACTAAATGTTTAAAAACGCTGCATAAAAGAAGAGCAGTGACAATCTCCAGTGAGGAAATGCTCCTCCCCACTCCCCCTTTTTTAATTTATTTTTATTTAGTGGTACTGTCTGTAATGTAAGCGGATGGTGGCACTGTTTTCGATCAGTGCGTGCTAATACCTCCAAGTGGAGACAAATAGAAAGTGACAGTTGTGTATGTAGAATGGTATTTGTGGTGACGCTTTGACTATAGATAATAAAGTGCTCACCCTGAGGTGATCTAATTCAACAAAGCTCGCTCATTCAACAGAAGGGGCAGAAAGAGCCTGTCGGGAATGACATATCAGCTTAAAACCGAAAAAGAAAAAGGATAAATGGAAAAAAGATAGGTATGCCGTTGTAAACTTTGTTTTAATTGCATGCCTAATGATGCTTTGACAGACACCATGCACTTGGCATTTTTTTATTGATTTTAGCATTGCAATGCCTGGATAGATTTTATAATTTCTGTTTATAATTACTAAATTTTTTGTTAGTCAGTAAATACTTGTGAATTTCAGAGATCGTTCATCTTCTCAACACAGAAGGAATTGTTAATCTTAGATCATGTTAAAACCATTTTGATGTTTCTTTGTGGTTTCTAACAGCATTCTGTAACCTGCTTTGTTGTTACTAAAAGCTGCATTGATTGAAGATGTGTATCTTGAAAGGGCTTTCTGCACTTCTGCTGCATAGGTTGCTGTTATCAGTTGATGTTTTAGATGATTTTTTTGTATTACTGACAAAGCAGACACTGTGTCTGACTTACAATAGTATAAACATTTTTTTATGAAGCAGTGATAAACCTCCAGAACAAGGCAATCTCACAGCACAAGTATTTTATTGCCTGTCATTGTGTTAACTAGTGAAGTTTCACATGACATAGATGTAATCAGGGAAAGAGAATTTGACACCGAGAGGGGGGACATATATATGTGTTGATGTCGGAGGGGGGTACTGCCATACATTCCACAGTGACCTAGCCCCCAACAGAAGCAAGATAATGTCATATACGGGAGATTTCCTGAGAATGGCAGAGTCTGCAACTGATGTTGTACATCAGGAAGGTTATTCCTGTCATGGAGTGGAAACATTTGTTTTACATAACCAATCTGTCTGTCTGACTCTAGACATAAGTTCATGTTTGCAGGTGTGACCAGGATCCTTCTTTTCAATGTGCACAGTACAAATATAGGTCTAGGACTCAAACCTGGATGTACTGGACAGTTGTCAGTTAGCTACTTGGCTATGACAGCACGGACAACAGTAGTAATAAGCTGATCTGCAGCAACATATATCACCAGTATCTTCTGTGAGATAAATTGCTAAGTAGAAAATGTTTTCAGTAAGGGAATTGGTGTTGCACACATGTAGACAGTATAGTGCCCTCTTATGGCCACTAGTAGAAGTATGTGGCCTGAGTTTGGTCACTAGTGTATTTGGTACCTGCAGTGTAACAGATTTGTGCCTGTCACCTGCAGGTTATAGTACTTCATGCTGCTATATGACATAACACGTATTCAGTACATGGTTATATGCTGGGAAATGCATACATTTTGATATGTATAGTGTTGTAGGCATTTGAAAGCTTATGAATAACAAAAAAGGAATAAATCTACAAATGATTTATTGCTAAAAAAATGTCAGTGTTGTAAGAAGTCGTGCAATCCTCTCATTAAAGTTTTTTTCAGATACATTTAATAGTAAGCAGACAGTTTCTGTTGCACTATTACTTACAATGTTACTGTTAATTACATTATTAACTGTTACACTTGTGCATTCCTGGCATTATTTTTCCTTAACTAAATAATTGCTCTATTTTTTATTATTTCTCCTTGGACTGTTAGCTTTGCTTGTGTTGTATTCGCAAATGTCATTATGTTTAGGTGGGACCCTTGGTGCGAGCAGTGTAGCTGGATTTATCTGAGTGTTTTCAGTGAACATATTTCTGAGATCTTAATTCAGATTTTTATGTATCTAACTATGTGTTTTTGCTTCTGTGCAATATTTTTAATATGTATACTGGTACATGATTGTTGTATTTGGTTCACATACTGCTGTTTTCAGGGTACCTCTTACAAGTGCCAATGGTTCTAGAGAAATAGTCCAGTTTGTTGTTCAAAGCTTTTATTCTTAATGACTGTGTGTGTGTGTGTGTGTGTGTGTGTGTGTGTGTGTGTGTGTGTGTGTGTGTGTGTGTGTGTGTGTGTGTGTGTGTGCGTGTGTGTCTGTGTGTATATTTTGGTGGCCTCTGTCCACCTGCATCTTGTGGCATCATGCTTGGTAGCAATAAACTTTGGCCATGGTCTGAGAACCCTGTCTGTCTTTGACAAGGTAGTCAAAATGAAATTAATTACAGAAATAGGCAAGACTACATTTAAGGCCATTGTGGTACAGATATCTGTTTGCAAACCCAGATTTTTTTTCTTAAACATTTAACTTATTATTAAGAATTCAGACATACCCGCGGTGGTGGTGCTGCGGTAGTGTTGTCACCTCATAGTAAGACGCTGTCCGGTTCGATTCTCAGCAAGAGCGTCTTCTGCATGGAGACATGCGTGAATGGGCATACCTTCCTTGAAGGTTGTGCGTCAGGGCTGGTAACTCGGCACGTAAAAATCAACTACCAATCATTAGCGGACCGGAGTTCCGGTGTGGCGACCCCTAACTGGGAAAAGCCGAAAGACACAACACAACCTACTAGTTTTAACTTCCTTTCAAAATGCATACAGATGCTTCATGAATGTCTTTTAATTGTGTATAAACAGCTCTTAAATTTAGGTCACATACCTTAATCAGGCAGGGTGTTCACAGAACCAAGATTCAGCATTAGTAATGTGTCATATTTCTTGAATAAGTTGAAAGCAAAAAGCAATAAAAGTTTATGTGCATGGTATCTACTAAAATGAGTGCAGCAAGCATTTGTAATGGTCAGTCAGAGGTACTTAACACATTAATAATAGTAGTTAGTTCATTAGGCAGCCCATTTTACACATCAGTCGATTATTATTCTGGGTATAGATCAGGGCCATATTGAAAAACATTTATTTTATGTGGCAGTGTAAAAAAATCACATTTAAGGCAGGAGCCTGTAGAAGTTAAATATTCTCTAATAAACACATTTTTGTTCTGCATCTCAAAATTAGGAACAGTGAGTAAAATGCAAAGCAGTGTATTTCCCTGTGTACATCAGAGGGATATTCTTAACTTTTATTTTGTAGGACCTTATAAAAAAAAGATCACATTTACGGCTATAGACTTTGCAAAAGTTAAGTATTCTATAATAAAATGCAGTTTTCTTATGCATCTCAAAATTAGTAACAAGGGGAAAAATTCAAACCAGTCAGATTACTTAGTATATATGCATTGGATGTGTCAGCCCTGATTATAACAAGACACTTTAGAGAGAACCACGTATGCAGAATAAGTGAGAAGCTGTAATTCACACTTTACATAACTCATTATTTTATCATTAATGGGTAACATGATTCCTCCTCAGTAATCATTTGAAGAAGTAAAACACTAACAGAATACTATTCAGTGTTCATTCAGTGAGTTTGTCTGCAACTTTTTTCTGCCCATTGAGTTTGGCAAATACAGTTGTTCAGCTCACTTTTGACTTAAAATTAATTCACCAAGGTCCTTTTGCTGACTCACATTTGATGTACATAAGCTAAGATGCATCTGAAGGTTACGTGTGTGTGTGTGTGTGTGTGTGTGTGTGTGTGTGTGTGTGTGTGTGTGTGTGTGTGTATATATGCACATGCATGCATGCATGCATATGTGTGTGTGTGTGTGTGTGTGTGTGTGTGTGTGTGTGTGTGTGTGTGTGTGTGTGTGTGTGTGTGTGTGTGTGTGTGTGTGTGTGTGTGTGTGTGTGTGTGTGTGTGTGTGTGTGCGTGTGTGTATATATACACATGCATGCTTGCATGCATATGTATGTGTGTGTGTGTGTGTGTGTGTGTGTGTGTGTGTGTGTGTGTGTGTGTGTGTGTGTATGTTTGCATACATGTATATGCTGTGCATGTTTGGAGTTGTGGCCCCTGGATATTACTGATACCTAGTGTTAAATAAAATCTTATTCAGTATGCATCAGTGAAAGGAGTTCAGCAAATCACATTCAGTGGTGATTGTTTCACAAAAGCACAGTCAGTTATTTTAGTGTCAGAACTGGCTTACCAGTCCACACTGGACTATATATTTAAAACTGCACCATATGTAGCATGCTACAATAAAAAAAAATATTGCAGATGCTCCTCAAATCTCTACTGCTTTTCCTCCTGATAAATGAAAGTATTTAGATAAATGACCCTCTGTGTAGTCATTTACTGAAAGCCAACTGTGGTTACTAATTTGGTATGTAGAAAAATCTTGCCTAACATATTATAGATCTACAGCAGAAGTGTAAAAAAATACTAAAGCAAGTGCCATTCTGATTGCAAAACATGATTAAAATGAGAGTCAAGCAATGCAAAAAGAAAACCATATTTTTGTGGGGTGTAAGCACCCCCCCCCCACCATACCATGCATGTATTACATCACAATCACCATTGCTTTTATTCTAGTCAACTTTGGGGTTGCCACATCATAAGATTTATGGAAGTATCCGTTTTTCATTCATCAGCACTTTTGACTAAGTTGTTTTCATTGAATTGGACAAACACAGGTATTCATTGATTTGCATTTCAGTCACACTGACAACTCTTGTAATTTTACTGTTCCCCACCCCAAACTCCAACCCTGCACTGTTTTTCTTAATAAAAAGCTGAGTGGCTGCAGTCCCCCATTTCCTCCTTGTGCATGTAAGGACACTTGGTTAGTCACCATATGAACCTAGGGTAGCTAAAATAACAAACACATTTACAAATATAAAAAAAAACAGAGATGAAAGAAAAGCATATAATTAATTCCTCTTTGTCAACACCCACACCCCCTGACTACTCCATCCACTACATGTTATCACTGCCACAAATGTGCACTTACCACCCCAAGTGGCAAGTGTGTCACATTTTTACAGGCCTTCTGAGTAACTACAAACTAAAGTAGGTATTACACTGCTTCTCAGTAAAGCTCTTAGTTTTATTATAAATCTAAAGGTGGGTAACTACAAACTAAAATAGGTACTAGCTGCCTCTCAGTAAAACTCTTAGTTTTATTATAAATCTAAAGGTGTTCGACTGAAAACTATACTTTTTGACAAAACTTCTCAGCATACCGCTTTACCACATCTCATTAACTATTTGATTAATATTGAAACATTCTGCTTTCAAATGTGATTTTACAGTCACTATGAGATGTCAGCCTTTTACGGTTTCAGTAGTTTTTTACCATATGTTCAGTATTTTATCACTACATGAGGGATTTTCCTGAAGTGGCTATGTTTAAACTTGGAGCAAAGTAGTCTAATTTGTTTACATTATCATTGTTAATTTAGTTTTACAAAAAGCACAACACTTATGTACACACCTGTATGCACATGCATGAGTGAAACATTCATAATTTTTTTGTTTTTTTGGCATAAAATATGTAAAATAAACATTTCTCCAGGTTTTGCCTTTAATAGATTAACAGTTAGCTGTGGATACCAAGACAGAAATTATTTTACTGTCCCAAAAGTTGTGTGTTATCTTTGGTAGTGAAACTCTTTCAATATGAAATGATGTATCAAGTACAGATTTCTTTTTATGTAAATTGCTTCTTTCAAAATGCACTGATGCATATTTTGAGAGTGCAGTAAGGTGCAGGAGGGATGTGTGGATTTATTAAGATTGGTCAAGAGTTAAAAGCATTTAGTTTCTGGCCTCCCACTATATGTTTCCAGTCTTTGTCAAATGCACACCTATCATTACTTTTCTTGGCTAATTTCTTGCTTTGTTTACAAATGTCTTATTACTCACTTTAATTTTATAAGCTAAATGGCACTGTTAGAACAATTACCAAGAGACCTGTAGAAAAAATAGGAGACCCAATTATGCTTAATGTCTTCTATTTTGAAGGTTTAAAGTGTAGTAGGCTTACAGGCTATGTTTTTTATTGCTTTCATTTTAAATCAAAACTGTATGTGACATATTCATTAAGTTCATTATAAACTGGGATCTTTGAAGCAAATCGTGCATTTTCTCCTTAGTCTGTCATGATTCTTTAAAAAGCAGTTAGTAATGACTTTCATAAAAAAATCCCTGAAAGCAGCTGCCTGCCTCAAATCAATCAGTCACTAATAGTTTGTCTTTCAGCAGTGTAAAAGAAGAGGTAAATATATTGTAAATATATTGTATTTGTCTTGTGGCTGTTCCAGTTCCTGCCACTTTTTACATGCAAATATTGTAATCCAGCCCAGTGGTACAGCAGTTAGCACTGTCACCTCACAGCAAGAGATTCTCCAGTTACAGCAGTTAGCATTATTGCCTCTCAGCAAGAGATTCTCCGGTTCGATTCTCAGCTGAGGTGCCTTCTGTACAGAGTCTGCATATCCTCCCTGCATTTGCATGGGTTTTCTCCTGGTGTTCCGGTTTCCTCCCACATGCCAAAGACATGCATCTAGAGTGTTTCTCCCTGGGCTTCCACTGAAAATGGGCTCTTTCCCAGTCAGACTTTCCAGTAAACAAATGTTAAATAAAAAAAAAATCTCTACACTTACATCTGTGACATAGTAATGTAATTGGGTGTGCCTCGCAGACAAATATAAGGCCATTATGAGCTTACCTTGTTACTGCACTAAGTGAAGTGCATGCATGCAGTAACAAGGTAAGCTCATAATGGCCCTGTGTTTGTCTGTGAGATAGATGTTCTTTATGTTTCACTGTTGCAGTCATCACACTTGGGTTATCTGCCTGTAGGTAGCCCTCAGTCGGCCCGAATACCAGAGTCTTGGGATTTCTGTGTCGGATTCTGTCGCCTCTTCCATGATGTCAGATTGTCAAGGGTGCAAAACATGCAGCTGACGCCATTACATCAGTCTTTCTTGCTGAGAAGGAGCCCAAAGCAGAAGCAGTTTGCAAGTGCCGGTCAGCCGCTACCCGAAATTTTCATTTTTTGAGTTTCAAACCTGAAGTCTTCTAAGAGTAAGTATCCCATTGGGGATTCTTTTTTCTTGCTCTGATGTCAGAAAAAAATTAACAAGTGTCTTGCCTGTGGAAAGCAAATACCTCACAGAGACTTTCATTCTTACTGCATCACCTGTTTAGGCTCAAACCACTACGTCCGTCACTGTCGGTTTTGTGCCTTGTTTAACGCCCGAACCATTCGTCGTCGAGCTATTTTTGTAGCTAAATTCTTTCTCTCTCGTTCTCTGTATTCCAAAATGGCTTCGGTAAGCCATCTGACTACCGATCTTCCGAAAAAGTGCAAAGACAAAGACAGAGGCAGACTACATAGGTCAAAAACTGCCGATGACACTTCCGTTAAGCTAGTCACCAGTCCGCCGGTACTCAGTGAGGCGCATTTGCAGCCCCGGATGCTCACTTCTACAGATTCGCAGGCCTCTGCTGAGACCCATTCAAAGTTTGGTATGCCGCAAGATGCTTCTTCGACTATGGAACCTGCAGATGTCTCTACCTTGGATGGGTCCGGAGCCGCTGTGCAGGCACCGGCTTCTGAGGGTGTATTCCGACCTACTGATATTCATATTAAACCGACAACTTCATTTTTAACTAAAACTACCAAGTTTCTCAGGCCCAGAGTTCACAATACGCCTAGAAAACTGATGTCCAAAGCACATGCTCAAGCTCCCATGCCACAAAAACAAATGCTTAGAATGGCTGAAGACCTTATTACTCTAATAACGGAAGCCAGCCTTCCTCTGCTAAAAGACAAAGAATTTAATTTCCTTCTGATTCTATAGACCAGGCGTCTGATGACTCTGACCCTTCTGATTACCAGGACATACCCTTATTTACCTATGAGGATTCAGATGCAGAGGAATCCATTCCCACTGCCTCCCCTCCAGAGGATTTTTCTTTTGGTGAAACGTTGCATACCTTAAGAGAACATTTTTGCTGGGAATCCCAGGACTATCCTCAGTTCAAAGAGAGACTCAGGACATTTTTAAAATTGCCTCAGCACAGGCCTCTAGCTATACCCCTGTCCTGGATATTGTAGATGATGTCTTCATGGAGTCCAGTCTTACTCCTGACACTTTAAAACCTGACAGGTACTACAGAGTACCTGACTCTCACAAATTTCTCTTTAAGAATCCTACTGTGGATCCAGAGACCATTTCCCAGGGACCTAAAGGCATTAAGGCTACTACAGCCAAAAACCCTACCCCTTCAGACAGGGATTCTAGAGCTTTAGACAGATGGTGTAAGAAGGTATAGACCTCTGCAACTCTTGCCATCAGGGCTTTGAATTGCCAGTTTCACATGTTGAAGTATCAGCAACATATGGAACTAATTAAACAAAAAATGGTGTTACTTCCAGATTGTGCAGAAAATAAAGATTTACAAGAGTTAATGCATTCTGCAAACCAAGTTAGTAAACATACTTTGCAGTGTGGATTTGATGCCTTAGAAGCATCTTGCAGGGCTGCTGTACTGAGAAGGCATGCTTGGCTAAAGGAACAAGTCTTGCCAGACCATGTCAAAGCAAAATTACTAGATGCTCCATTAAATCAGGAGCATTTGTTTGGCACAAAAACAGAAGACTTTTTTAAAAATATGGAAGAAAAAGCTAAATCTATGCAAACCATCAAAGATTTCTTACAGGTGCAGCCACCTAGATTTAGTAGGCATTGGCCTTCAAAAAAATGGTCCTTTCTAGTCCCTCTCAGGCCTTCTCAGTCCAAACCCAGGGGAAACAAACCACCAAGACTACAGTCTCAGGGTATGCAGAGATCTAAGTAATGGAGTGTTTCCACCTCAAAACCAGGGAGTGGTAAGCCACCCCCTTATGGAAAAAGTTCACAATGACTTTCCAAGTATCCTTCCAGCCATGCCCAAGTACTTGCGTCCCTAGGAGGAAAACTCACCCTTCATGCAAAAAACTAGATGTCCATTACTCAGGACTGATGGGTTCTAAACATTGTATCCCAGGGATACAGATTCTACTTTCACTCACTGCCAACCCCAAGCAGGTTGCCAGATCTTCCTCCAAACCAGTGGGCAGAGGCTCAAAAGCAAGTACTTTCCCTTCTCCATATCAGGGCTATTCAGCCTGTTCCAGTAGAACAAACGGGACATGGTTTCTACTCCAGACTGTTCCTGGTGCCCAGAAAAGAGAGCTCTTGGTGCCCTATCCTGGATCTATAAATTCTCAACACCTTTCTGGTGGTCCCAAAATTCAAACTGCTTACACTGCAACAGCTTCTTCCTATGCTAGCCAATAATGCCTGGTTATTCACCCTAGACTTAAAAGAAGCTTATCTGCACATCCCCATAAGGGAGTCTTGCAGGAAATGTCTACATTTCAGGGCAGGCTCTATGCACTGTCAGCTCTCTACACTTCCCTTTGGCTTATCTACTGTACCCAGAGTATTCACAAAATGCCTGGCTCCAGCCATTGCATACTGCAGGCAGAGAAATATTCAATTCTACCCATACTTGGACGATTGCCTTATTCAGCCGGACAGTCAAGAATTGCTACTTCAGCACCTGGCATTTGTAAAAAGACTTCTAATTTGACTGGGATACACCATCAACAAAAAGAAATCACAACTGGTGCCCAGCCAAGAAATTGTATTACTGGGAGCAAGCTTGAACACATCTTCCCAGATGGCATTCCTCACTCCAGAAAAGCAGGTCCATTTGACAAACTGTTTCAAACTAATGGCCACCAAACCCAGCTATCTGCAAGGAAAATACTGCAAGCCCTAGGGTTCATGGCCTCGTGCATTCTGCTAATTCCATATGCAAGACTGCATATGAGGAAACTTCAGTGGTACTTAAAAAGTCTCTGGTGTCAACATTCTCAGGACCTGGAAACAGTGATTCCTATCATACCTTGTCTAAGGGCAAAGTTCCTTTGGTGGGCAGAAGCATGCAACCATAACAAGGGACTTCCTTTCACTCAACCCCTCGCCGCCCAAACCTTGACAACAGACACATCAGACTATGCATGGGGGGCTCACATGGCAGGCAAATGCATTCAAGGTAAATGGAGCCCAGAACAAATTCCCCTGCATATCAATCAAAAAGAGATGCTAGCTGTACAGAATGCTCTGACAGCCTTCAAATACCTTATCCTTCCAGGACAGCTCCTGATAAAGACAGACAATACCACAGTTATGTGGTACATAAACCAGCAGGGCAGAACTCATTCTTATCCACTCTGCCGGTTAACTATGGCTCTGTGGAACACAGCCTTGAGCAACCAAGTGTACCTACAAGCTCAATTCCTGTCAGGCAAGCAAAATTCACTGGCAGATAACTTAAGCAGAAGTCTACTGAACCCTCATGAGTGAAAACTGGAATCCAACTCATTCAAACTTCTAACCCAGACGTGGGGAACACCGGAGGTGGACCTTTTTGCCTCCCCCCCCAAAGCCACCAATTGAGCAAATTTTGCACCAGGAACCCTCACAGAAGAGCCTGGAAGGTAGACACCCTATCCTTTACATGGAAAAACCTCTCAATTTATGCCTTTCCTCCTCTGCCCCTCCTCTCAAAAGTACTATTCAAGATCAAACAGGACAGGCCAAGGGCAATCCTTATTGCACCAGACTGGCCATGCCAGCACTGGTACCCACTTCTGTGCAGTCTGACAGTAGTGCTACCTTGCCACCTACATCAGACACCTTCCCTGCTCTCTCAGCAGGAGGGACATATTTCACATCCACAGCTGCAAACCCTAAACCTTGCAGCCTGGCTTATTCCCTAAGTACACCACCAGCATCCCGCAGCAAACAGGTGCTGGATGTCATCATTGAGGCCAGAAGGCCTAGTACTAGGAAATCCTGTGCTGAAAAGTGGAAAAGATATTGTTCTTGGAGTCAGTCTCAAGGAAAAGACACAGCTGTGCCCACCTTACCTCAAATCCTTGATTACCAAGCAGAGCTGCTCCACAGAGGCCTATCCTTCTTCCTTGGACGTGCACAGACAGCTCAGGTTCTACCTTGACAGGACTAAGCCTTCCAGAAAATCTGACCAGCTGCTAGTCAGCTTTGCTACAGGGGCAGAGGGCAAGGCCATTTCAAAGCAAACCATTTCCAAATGGATAGCACACTTCATCCATTTCTGCTACAAGCATCATGGAAAACGTACCCCTCTGGGGAACAGAACTCATTCCAGTAGGACTACCTCAACCTCTACAGCATTTCTCAGGGGAGTCCCTACCAGGAACATCCTGGAAGCTGCAACCTGGAGTTCTGTACACACCTTCACCAAGCATTACCACTTACCTATCTTTTCTAAATCCAGAGCTGGATTTGCTACAGCAGTCTTAGAAGACCTGCTAGCCAGCCCTAATACTTCTTGACTGCCTCCACTCTTCCTCAGCTTTGGGAATCAACCCAAATGTGATGACTGCAACAGTGAAACATGAAGAACATAGTACAGTTGTGTACACTTACCATAAATGTAGATGTTCAAGTGTATTCAGTGTTGCAGTCCTAGTTATCCTCCCTCCAGCCCCCTGACTTTTCTATACTCTCTACCTATCATCTTTTTGGCCGTATCTTATGGCAATGGTATTTACTTTTTACTGGAGGTGTTCCACACCATGTAACTGCTTCCTGTTCTGGGGGCTCCTGACATCTGGGGCAAGAAAAACTGATGTAATGGCGTTGGCTGCATGTTTACCCCTGAAGACCTGACGTCATGTAAGAGGTAACAGCATCCGACACAGAAATCCCAAGACTCTGGTATTCTAGCTGACTGCAGGCTACCTGCAGGCAGATAACCCAAGTGTGATGACCGCAACAGTGAATACACTCAAACATCTACATTTATAGTAAGTGTATACAACTGTACTTTCTGTAGAGAACATTGGGTGTGCCTCACAGACAAATACAGGGCCATTATGAGCTTACCTTGTTACTGCACTAAGTGATGTGTATGCATGCAAGTACATGTGTGTTACTGTGTAGTTCACAGTTACTGTATATCCAAGAATAAAATGGGACAGTGGACAGAGATCAGAGTTTTTCATATCTTTTGCATATAGAGTGAGTTGATACTTCTAATATTAAAAGCTGTTTTTCGTAAACACTACTGAAAGGCAAAGCATTAATACCTTTGTGATTTGAGGTAGCTGCGTCATGTCATGTTCCTTTAGAAAGTAATAGAAATGTGTTTTTATTTTTTTTTTTTTGTGCTTGTCTTCATACGGATCATTGCTGCAGTTCATTCATAAAATGAATGAGACCAGGTAGATGTCATTGCTCCAGTTAAACTTCAGGAATGGTCAAGATGACCTCAAAGCAGATGTTAGGTTACCTCCAGTGCCGACAACCTCAGCCATAAAGTGAAAAAAACCCATGCCATCTTCATTTCTTGTTTTGCTGCTAACATGAGTGGTTGTCTGTCTCTTTTAAGTCCATTGCTCATTTCCAGGCAAACTCAAAATAATTCTTTCGCATTTGCCCTTTGTTACTGAAATTTCCAACTGCTAATTAAATGTGTAGCTGTTTACTTCTAAGAATTTTTTTCCTGTGGCTAATAATGTCCCCAAAAAATGAAAAAGGTACCAAGAAGTGTGCTTATTTGAGACCAATTCTGCTTTTCATTCACAGCCTTTATTTTCTGTAGGTGAGGAACTTAATATATGTAGTCATGATTTTTAATATAAAGACCCTTTAGAGAAGAGCCAGGAACATGAAAAGCTTTAACCAGTTCTTTGCATAAAAGCAAGCTTAAAAATATTCTCTAAAAGGTACCTTAAACTGCATGAGGTAAAAAACTGACTTGAAAGGTTTTAGTCAATGAATTTGCAAGTTGAGAGTGTGAACCTCAGGGACCCAGATAACTCCACTTTGGTCTGAGGTTTCTTGCCCTGGCAAGGCCTGTGTGCACTCATCTTGACCATATGTCTATACTTGACAGCAGGTTCACTTGTTATAGTACCTTCAGAGGCAGACACAGGAGAAGCAGTGCTGTTACACTGTCAGGCCTCACATACTTTAGTGGAGAATTAAATTATCATACTGTTTTAATGTGATTACGTGACATAAGTATTGGATACATGAACAAGGTGTGATAAAAATGTTTTTTTAAACTTTTTCCAGCAGTTGTGCATTATACAGTCATGCATCTAAAGAATTAGAAGCCCACTTGCACTCAGAGAAGGGCGATCTGGCCTCTCCAGGAACTCCTTCTATTTCCACCAGTAGGCAGGCTTTACTGTGACATCCACTGCAGCTATGCTTGTTGTTAGGACTACATATGGAAGGCTGGTTCTCTTAGTTTGTCTAAGCTTGAAGATCCATCAGTGGGGTTGGTAGACTTTGAACATGGTCTCAGACAGCAGTGTCTTGAAATCCACGGGTTACAGAACATCAAGAGCTCTGTTAGGAGATGAGACAATTTCTGTGGAGCTCATAGAACAGGCAAAATAATATTTCTCAGAGTCTGTAGATTTTGACCTTTGGAAACGGGGCATACCTTGACCACTGTTAATAAAAGGAGCTACAGGTGCTCTGTTGGTCCTCTCAGCCCCACTACTTGGTAGATCAGTCTCTCCTAGCATTCTCATTTTGCTCTCCTGCACTTTTATTAGCTTATTAGTCTAGCAGTTAACCAGACTTATTGTAGCTATTATTGTAGCACACAGCAGTGCTACCACCACTAAACATCCGACAAGGAAACAGCTCTAGTATTATCCCTACAGGCATGTCTAAAGGTCAGTTCCCTGTACTTTCTCCTATTAGCCAGGCGAGCTTGGGTATCCTGAGGCAATGTAGCAACTGCCTCATGTACACTGACAGCCCTCTCCTCTTACCTCCCAACACTCAGACTTGCGAGAGATGCACATATGTATCTAAACTGGAAGCCATGCACTCTGCAGGGAAGACCAGAATAGCTGGTCAAGAGGAGAAGGTCAACACTTGCACCACAACACATGGAACACATAGCCCTCCAGAACACACACCAGCACTGCCTTCACATAAAACACAAACCACACACACACCTTTGCAGAGTATCTCAATAAAAATCTACACAAACAGCAGAGACCTCCAAGGCAGAAATGCACTCGACCACCACAACACAACACTAATCATTAGACACATAACTCTCCTAAACAGTGTACCACTCAACCAAAGTCCCTAAGGCAAAACAGCATGCCCAACACACTAGTCATAGGTGAGTCAGCTGCCTGTCAGGTGCCAGGATCCACCACATAATGCACACACTCAGGTTCCTCAAAAACAGGTACAAATATGACTCTGTCATTGTACATGTGCCTGAGACATACCTCCCTGGACTACATGAAAAGAGACATGGAGGAGCTCTTGGATTATGTAGCCCAGATGGGTACGACCCTAGCCCTGAGCAGCCTCCTACCATCACCCAGAATGTTACCACAGTACAAGCAGAAAATAATTGATTTTAACAATTGGCCAAGTTTCTGGTGTCATACTAAGGGGATCCAGTATCTGTCTACCTGGGATGACATGATTGACAGACCTAGATGCTTTGCCAGAGATGGCCTGCATCTGTCACCCCTGGGCTTCCGGATACTGGCCAAGGCTCTTGCCTCCCCTATAGTGCCTTTTTAGGCAGTGTTTCAAAGACCAAATTACCAATGTAACAGCTACAAACATATGCAATCTGAAGGTCATGCTCAACGCTAGAAGCCTAAATCTCAAAATGCACTCATTTGAAGCACTCCTTAAAATGGAGAACATTGATATTTGTGCTGTAACAGAGACCTGGTTCAAGGTAGCAGATAGCACCCCTGCACTATCAAGCTATAACTCATTCCATACCTTTCAGCCCCAGAACTTGGACTGAAGCTCTAAAGGCTGTGGTGTTTCCATATTCATAAAGGATGCGCACACCTACAGACTGGTAGCCCAACATGACACATCAGAGATACTTCAGGTGCAGCTAACATTGGGTAAGACAGTGATTCAGGTCGTAGCCTGCTATAGGTCCCCAACAATGACCCAAGACTCACACTCCACTTTCCTAAGCACCCTGGAGAATATTAGGGACCAACGTAACACTCTCATACTGGGCGACTTCAACTACCCCTCCATTAACTGGGAAAACTACTCATGTACCAATACACTTACTCAACGTTTCCTGGAATTCATTTATTCCAATGCCCTGGACCAGCTCATTCTTACCCCCACTAGAGGTTGCGACATCCTTGACCTGGTCATTACTAACATGGGTGACCATTGCTCTGTAGGAATAGTCGACTCCACCCTGGTTAGATCCGACCACAAACTAATCACCTTGGAAATCCACATCCCTCCTACCCACCCTCGCAAAGGTAACCACCATGAAAAACTTCTCCAAAGCTAACTTTGGGCTCCTAAAAACAGAGGTGGCTAACTTCATGGCATCCATGCAATTGGAGAACAGCTGCATGACTGTCAAATCATATACTAATGCCTTGTAAGACCACGTACACAAATGCATGGATCTCGCCATACCCAATAGAATCAAGAAGCTCTCCTCCAAAAAAAAGGAAGCCAATCTGGTGGTCCCTGCCATAAACAAACTCTAGAACAGAAGGATGAAACTGATGGGAAATAAGGTAAAGTCCCAAGACTGGAACAACTCCCTTATCTGCCTCAACAAAAAGTTGAGATTCCTCATCAAATCCTCTAAAGCTAGCTATGATAGTAAAGACAACCACAAGGCCTTCTATAGTTATGTAAAGAATCTCCATGGCAATACCCAGATTTGTTCGGAGCTGTTGCACAAAATGGCACTTCTTATACCGAGCCAACAGATATTGCCAATATACTGGCCGACAGATTCAGTGCCAACTTTACCCCTCTCTCCCCCACCAAAGGACCAATCACAGTATCAGTAGATTGCCAGGCACCCAGTATTACTGCTGCACAGGTTAAAACAGCACTGTCCAAGGCCAAGAATACAGCTTCTGTGGGACCTGACAATATCCCTGGCTGTGTTCTACATGAACTACAGAGTGAACTGGCACCTCACCTGTGTGCCGTGTTTAATCACAGCCTCACCTCAGGCTTTGTCCCTACCTAATGGTGCACTGCTAGAGTCATCCCTCTCCACAAAGGAGGAGCATCTACAGACCCTGTGAACTATTGCCTCATTAGCCTGACAAGTCTGATATGCAAAGCTATGGAATGCATCATCATGGACCTAATAAACAAAGATATAGGGAACCTCCAAACTCTGGATCCCGCATAGTTTGGTTTTGTGAAGAGTAGATCATGCCTGCTCAACCTGATTGACTTCTTTGAGTCAGTCACCAGAGCTGTGGATGAAGGCAAGGTGGTTCAAGCAGCCTACCTTGATCTGGCCAAGGCCTTTGATACCATTCCCCGCTCAGGAATCATAGAAAATTCACTAAGCTAGGCATCAGCCCCTATATCACTAGGTGGGTTGCAAACTGGCTCACAGATAGAACCAGTGTAAAAGTAGCTGACTCCAAGTCAGACTGCTAACCAGTCATGAGTGGAGTCCCACAGGGTTCGATCCTGGGTCCTCTCCTGTTTGGTATCTACTTCTCTGAAGTCCAGGCCATCACGAAGGGACTTTGGCTGACAAAGTTCGCGGAAGATAACAAGTTGGGAGCCATAATTAATTCCCCAAGTTATGTTGACATCCTAAAGAAAGTCCTTACTAAGACCAATGACTGGTGTCAGAACCATGGCCTTAAGCTCAATGCCTAAAAATGTGTCATCATCTCCTTTGGGAAAAACCGAGTTCCCATGAATTACCACATAGATGGTAGTCCACTGAGCACAGAAGGCATCATAAAAGATCTGGGAACAGAGGTTGACAGCAACCTCTCTTTTGACCACCACATTGCAACTGTGGTTAGAAAGTCCTTCTATGTGGCACATCTCATTACTAAGGGTTTTGCATCCAGGAAGAAAAAGGTAATTGTCTCCCTCTACTCTTCCCTCATTAGGCCAATCATTGAGTACAGTGCCCAATTTGGCATGTACCTCATTAGACACCTACAACAACTGGAGAGGCTGCAAAAATACCTCACAAAGAGGATCTTAGGCCTTAAACACTTTTCCGATATGGACAGACTAAAAAAACTCCAACTATTCTCTATCTCATATCGCCTGCTTAGAGGAGATCTCTGCTTGACTTACAAATCCATGTATGACCCAGCTCTGTTAGAAATGCTCCATCTAAAGAAATCCCAATCCCTCTGCACTACACGCTCCAGATACCTCAACCTCATTGCCACAAACAGCAGAACAAGCTGGAGGGACAGGTTCATAACCCACAGACTGCCCATGCTGTGGAATAGACTTCCTATACGTGTCAAGTAGAGTGCCTCACTGGCCCTCTTCAAGAGAAATTTTGATGAGTGGATGGGAAATATAAAATTCACCCCAGGAATCCCTACAGTGGCTCTACTTGACAGAGGCACTGGGAACTCAGGTCGGGTGGCACAATGCCAGGGTAATCCTTAGGGCTAGGCTTGTAAAGGCTCCAGGGCCATTAGCCTAGTACACACTTATGAACTAGATTAAACATTCATCATCAGAACTCATTTATTATTTATCTCCTTCTGTAGAATTCAGTGCTCCATCATTTCTGTTTGACAGAGCAGGGCAAGAGCTATTTGGCAATGGATGCCTTCTCTTTTCTTTTGGTAGAGTAGATTCCAGTAAATTCCTCACCTATTTCAAATACCTAGTTTGATCATGGATTTAGAGAAGAAAGAGCAGCACTCATCCTTGTTATCCCTTGGCATCTGTTGGTGGCAGAGAAGAGTGGGGTTTCAGGCTACCAAGTCCCCTGCCAATGCAGAGTGTCATTCCACTACAAGCCAAAGCAGTCTCCTTGGTTGGGATGACAGCAGGTTACACCTTCATACTTGTCTCACACTACATTTGTGATGCTGCTGGACATTCTCACAGAGACCAAAAGTTCTCTAAAGCTGTCAAAAAGCTTTCTACTCAACAAGCATCCCAAATGAAAGAAGTTTTCCATTTCAATGAAATACCCCTTCAGCCAGTAAACATGTAAGTGGTCTTCACCTATCTCAGATATCTGTCTGGTGTGGACCTTGGGTAACCCACAGTCATGGAGTATATATTATTTTCTTTTTGCAGTTTTTGTGGGGTCTGATCTTGTGGAGACCTGGCAGGACTTTGGCCTAGCTTCAATTAGATATATAAACACCAGCTGAGAAGAAATGGTTTAGTAAGTTAAAAGAGAAAATCTTGAGTATTTGTGTATTCTTTCTGCTGGAGACTCAGAACAGTTGCAGATTCTAGGATTGTCTTTGTTTATTTGTTTGTTTGTTTCTTTGTCTGATGGTGAAAGGACTGCTGTTCCACAGTTTAGCTATGCTTACTTAACATGCAGAGTATTCATGTGAGTTGCTGGATTTTTGAGAGTCTTATGTGTGTTGATCCTTTGATCATAGCTTCTTTTTGGTTTGTCTCACTTTATTATATTACGATGGCTGGAGTGCTTGAGAGAAGATTTTATGTGCCATTATGAACTGAGTATATGATATCTGGTGTGGTAGTTCTAGTCAATTCAGGTTCTGCAGAAGAATCCAGTGATGGTTTAGTGTTAGTCTAGGATAGTTTGTAAATAATCCCAGCATGGGAAACAGTGTGAAATTCATTGGCAAGGTCCAAGGTAGTGCACATGGTTTACCAACAAAATGTCGATCGCACAGTGATGAATGTACATATTGTCGACATCTTTACTTGAAATCTGTAATGCCGATTTTTCAGAATGTCGCAAAAACACCATTAACATTTTCAAATGCTCTACACCTAAAAACAAGTGCTAACATGGGTCAAAAAGGGGGCAAGATTTTGCTTTTCAGAATATCGGTGTTCAACATTTTCAATAGTCGCAGTTCAGAGTTCGCGATAGATGTATAATCAATGTGTGATTGACATTTTGATGGTAAACCAGTGCAGATAGTGTGTCCTTTTCAATAATAAGATCCCTTTGTTAACCAGATTTACGCACTGGACAGATGGTCCTTTTTCAGGGGTGACAAGAACAATTTCTGGTTAAGTTACTTGCTTTGATCAGATGAGGGCTGAGGAAATCATACCCGGTGTGATGAAAGGAGGTACTGCCAGCACAGCTAGTGGGAATTTTGTAAGTAATTATATGTCATTTGTGAATATCGAACTGATTTGTACAGGATGTTATTAGAACTGTATGTCATGTGTATATCGAACTAATTTGTACAGTCATTTGTGTTGAAATGTATTTGTAAAGTGCTTGTGTTTGAAATGTATCCACACTGTGCCCTACTGGGGAGAACATAAATGTACATGTACTATTGTAACTGTTTTTTTAACACAGGAAAATGGGAATCAGGAGGTTAACATCAGTCCAGCAAACTTAAAAAAATATCTGAAATTGAATCACTTTATAGGCTAGGTCATAAAGTTGCTGTCACACAGGTTTCAATCCATCCAGAGATACAAAATCTGTACTAGAAAGCTTTCTGTATTGTCTTTGGGGTGAATTAATTACTGCTGTGGAAGTGTGGAGCTATGCAATTGTTTTATGACTTCCAGCACCTGCCATAGATCTGAGCAAAAGCCCTTGTGTTTGTATTTTTACAGGTAGGTACGAAGTCCTTCCAGCTTCCAGCAATGGGGAGTTTGCATGAGCACTAGATCTCAGATGACTAGAAGTGATGTCATTCTGCAAGCTATCTCAGAAGTAATATTTTAGATATTATTTTGAGAAGTCTCTTAGTGAGACAGAGCATTCTGTAGTCTGTCTTGGGCCTGACAGCAACAAGAAGGACCATTCATCACATCATCTGCCTTGCTCTATTAAGTGGGGAATAGTAACTCTCTTAGATACAGTCAGGAATGTAGTGAAGCCTAGTTTAGATATTGTTTTTCTTTATTTGTCTGAGCCTGTCTTTCAGTATTATTTTAATTATTTCCTCTGATTTGAACTTTGATGTCACTGTGAATGTATACTTAGTATTTTCTTGTTCTTCTATTATTTATTATTAATATATTTCAACCTTTCATTGTGGCTGATCTTTCTAGAAGTTTTGAAAGTACTTGCTTATTTATTTGGTGACACTCTGTGGGCCACTCCTAATAACCTTGCTCTTGGTCAAACTACCATTTGAATTAATATTAATTTCACTCTGTATATTGGGTACCCTTGGAAGAGCCTTAAGGTAGCTGGTGGAGCATCTGGTGGCATTCATAACTACCTTATATTCTGGGCAGAAGGGTGCACAGCTAGTAAACCTGTGCCAGCCTTTCCCAGGTTTCACAGAGAGTGTGTGTGTGTGTGTGTGTGTGTGTGTGTGTGTGTGTGTGTGTGTGTGTGTGTGTGTGTGTGTGTGTGTGTGTGTTTAAATCAAATCTCAAGGACTGTGTGTGTCAGCTACTTGGGCAGGGACACGAAGCACTGGTTGGACAGAGAGGGTGCTGGAGGCCTTGGCTTGAACACTGAGTTGAGTTCGCAACTCTATAGCTGTGTCAGTGGGAGGTTTTACTAAGGATCTGAAGAAAGAGAGAGAAACCAGGCCGACTGACTGTGGTCTGTGTGTGCTCTTAAGGGAAATTGCACTTGATGCAGAGAGCTGCATCTGGAGATACTGTGTGTGCACCGGTTATCCTCTCAGTGAATGTCCCCCACTGGTGCCAGTGGTGAGGATTGAGGCTCCTTGATTACTGGCCCAGAGGTGGTGAGTCATCACACTCTGTACCACAGGAACAAAAGATGTTCTTCGTGTTTCACTGTTGCAGTCATCACACTTGGGTTAGCCTGCCAGGGGTAGCCCTCAGTCAGCCCGAATACCTGAAGCTTAGTATTTCTGCGTCGGTTACTGTCGCTCCAGGACTGATGTCAGGTCATCAGTGGTATAAAAACAGGCAGCCGACGCCATTACATCAGTCTTTCTTGCCGAGGAGCCCGAAGTAGAAGCAGTTCACACCAGTGCCGGTTGGCTGCTACCTGAGTTTTTCGTTTCCAAAATTGAAGTTGAAGTCTTCTAAAACTAAGTACCCCATTGGGGATCCTTTTTTCTTGCTCTAACAGATGTCAGAAAAAGTTAACAATTGTCTCGCCTGTGGAAAGCAAATACCACACCAAGATTTCCATTCTTACTGCGTCACCTGTTTAGGCCCAGACCACGACATCCCTCATTGACGGTTTTGTGCTTTGTTCAAAGCCCGAATTACTCGTCATCAGGCCCTTGTTGTAGCTAAATACCTTTGCTCTCAATTTCCGTATTCCAAAATGGCTTCAGTAAGCCATCCGACTACCGATCTTCCAAAAAAACATAAGGATAAAGACAGAGACAAACTGCACAGGTCCAAAACTTCCGGCGACGCTTCCGTTAAGCTAGTCCCCAGTTTGCTGGTACTCAGTGAGGCACTTTCGCAGCCTCTGATGCCCACATCAATGGATTTGCAGGCTGCTACTGAGACCCATTCAGAGTCCGGTATGCAGAGAGACTCTTCTTTGACTATGGAACCTGCAGCTGTCTCTACCTTGGATGGGTCGGGAGCTACTGTGCAGACACCAGCTTCTGAGGAAGTTCTTCACACTACCGATATTCGACACAAACCAACAACTTCTTTTGCATCTTCAGTTCTTTCAAAAACTACTGAGTTTCTTAGACCCAATGCCTAATACACCGACGACCCAAACTCACACACCTGCTTCCTTGCCACAATCACAGATGCTTAAACTGGCGGAAGACCTTATCATGCTGATTAGTGGCAGCCAGCCTTCTCCTGCTAAAAGAAAGAGACTTGTCCCCAGCACCTTTATTTAACCAAGGGTTCAACGACTCTGAGGTTTCTGATTATGAAGACATGCCCTTATCTGCTTATGAGGATTCAGATGCAGTGGAATCCATTCCTTCTGCCTCTCCTCCAGAGGATTTTTCTTTTGGTTAAACCCAACATACTTTGAGAGAGCACTTCCATTGGGATTGCCAGGATTACCCTCAGTCCAAAAAGAGACTCATGGAATTTTTAGATTTACCTCAGCACAGGCC
Organism: Protopterus annectens; assembly: GCF_019279795.1. Lineage (NCBI taxonomy): Eukaryota > Metazoa > Chordata > Ceratodontiformes > Protopteridae > Protopterus > Protopterus annectens. The sequence continues at coordinate 571,077,564 of NC_056733.1, read as the reverse complement.
CTTAGCTATACCCCCTGTCCTGGATGTTGAGGATGATATTTTTATGGAATCCAGTTTAACCCCAGATACTTTACCTCCTGCTCCCAGGAAACCTGACAGGTATTACAAAGACCCTGACTCACACAAATTTCTTTTCAAGAATCCTACTGCTGACCCAGAGGTAATCTCCCAAGGGCCTAAAGGAATAAAAGCAACTACAGCTAAGAATCCCACCCCCTCAGACAGGGATTCTCGAGCCTTAGACAGATGGGGTAAAAAAGTATATACTTCCGCAACTCTTGCCATTAGAGCATTAAATTGTCAGTTCCACATGCTGAAATACCAGCAACATACCTTGGAACTCATTAAACAAAAATTATCTACCTTCCCTGACTGCAGAAAATAAAGACTTACAGGAATGTATGCATTCTGCAAGCCAAATCAGTAAGCATACCCTATAATGTGGGTTTGACGCCCTAGAAGCATCCTACAGGGCAGCAGTCACAGGTTCTGTACTTCGAAGGCATGCTTGGCTTAAGGAACAGACCTTGCCAGATCATGTCAAATCAAAATTATTGGACGTACCTCTTAACAAAGACAATATGTTTGGCACCAGAGTAGAAGAGGTTTTAAAAAAGATGGAAGAAAAAGCTAAGTCTATACAGTTAAAGACTTTTTGCAAGTTCAGCCTCCAAGATTCAGTAGACATTGTCCCTCAAAACATTGGTCCTTTCCTGCTCCCTCAGGGCCACTTCAGACAAGACCTAGGGGTAACAGACCCTCCAGACAGCAGTCTCAGGGTATGCAGAGATCTAAACAATGGAGTGCCTCCACTTCTAAACTAGGGAGTGCTAAGCCACCCCCTTATGGAAAGAATTCCCAATGACTCCTCAACTCCATCTCTCACCTCTGCCCATCTGTCCATGCCACTAGGAGGAAAACTTGCCTCCCATGCAGAAAACTCGGCCTCCATCACCAACGACTGATGGGTCCTCAACATAGTGTCCCGGGGGTACAAATTGTATTTCCACACCTTGCCAACCCCAAAGGGATTCCCAGATCTTCCATCAAACCAGTGGGCAGAGGCACAAAACCAAGTTCATGCCCTGATCTCCATGAGGGCAATTCAGCCTGTCCCTGCAGATCATATAGGCCAAGGGTTCTATTCCAGGCTTTTTCTAGTACCCAGAAAAGAGGGCACCTGGCACCCAATCTTAGATCTATCTATTCTAAACACTTTCCTGGTGGTACCAAATTTCAAAATGCTCACACTGCAGCAGCTTCTCCCTATGCTGTCCAAAGATGCCTGGTTAGCCACTGTAGGTCTCAAAGAGGCCTATCTGCATATCCCATTCAGAGATTCTTGAAGGAAATATCTACATTTCAGAGCAGGAGCTATGCATTATCAGTTCTCTACACTTCCCTTTGGCTTATCCACTGCTCCCAGAGTTTTCACAAAATGCCTGGCTCCAGCCATTGCTTATTGCAGACAAAGAAATATTCAAATTTACCCTTACTTGGATGACTGCCTGATTCAGGCAGACAGTCAGGAAAAGCTGTTACAGCACCTGACATTTGTAAAGGACCTACTAACCTTACTGGGGTACACTATCAATGAGAAGAAATCTAAACGTGTCCCCAGTCAAAAAAAATGTATTCCTGGGGGCAAGCCTGGGGACGGCATCCCAGATGGCATTTCTAACTCCAGAAAAACAAGCCTACCAGACAGGCTACTTCTCTCAACTAGCCACCAGAACCCATTTATCCGCAAGGAAAATCCTGCAAGCTCTAGGGTTCATGGCATCCTGCATTCTACTAATTCCATATGCCAGACTGTATATGAGGAAACTTCAGTGGTACTTAAAAAGCCTTTGGTGCCAACATTCACAGGACCTGGAAACTATTATACCTATGATACCCTGTCTAAGGAAATATTTTCTTTGGTGGGCAGCAGCATGCAACCACAACAAGGGACTTACCTTTTCACAACCCCACACTACCCAGACCCTAACCACAGATGCATCAGACTATGCCTGGGGTGCTCACCTGGATGGCAGGTGCATTCAGGGCCATTGGAGCCCAAACCACATTCATCTGCACATCAGCCAAAAAAGAAATGCTAGCTGTTCAGGACGCTCTGACAGTTTTCAGTCCTCTGCTCTCTCCAGGGCCTCTACTTATCAAAACCGACAACACCACAGTAATGTGGTACATCAACAAACAGGAGGGAACCCACTCTTACCCTCTCTGCAGGCTAGCCATGACCCTTTGGAACATGGCCTCAGCCATGCATATTCATCTGCAAGCTCAATTCCTGTCAGGTAACCAAAACTCTCTGGCAGACAATTTAAGAAAAATCTCCTAGACCCACACAAGTGACAATTAAACCACAACACCTTCAACCTTGTGACCCAAAAATGGGGTATCCCAAAGGTGGACCTATTTGCCTCCCCCTACAACCACCAGCTCAACAAATTCTGCACCAGGGAACCTCACAGCATGGCCTGGAAAGTGGATGCCCTATTCTTCCAGTGGGCAAACCTCTCAATCTATGCATTTCCCCCTTTACCTCTTCTGACTAGAGTATTACTCAAAATAAGGGAGGAAAGACCAAGGGCAGTCCTGATTGCCCCATACTGGCCACGCCAACACTAGTACCCACTACTGCGCAGTCTGTCCCCGTTGCCTCATGGCACCTACCCCAGATTCCAACTCTCCTGACTCAGCTTGAGGGAGAGTTCTTGCATCCACAGTTGCAAACAGTGAACCTAGCAGCCCGGCTTATTCCTGGACTTCCCCTCCAGTGGCCACCCTAAGCAAACAAGTCCTGGATGTCATACGTGAAGCCAGATGGCCCAGTACTATAAAATCCTATGCTGACAAGTGGAAAAGGTGTTGTTCCTGGATCCAGACTAAAGGAGCTGACCCAGCACAGCCTTCCTTACCTCTCATCCTGGATTACCTAGCAGAACTACTCCACAGGGGCCTATCCTTCTCTTCCATTAAAATCCATGTCTCTGCCATTTCTGCACATTACAGCACTGAGCCACCTCTCTTCTCACACCCTCTCATCAAACAATTCCTGAGAGGGGTTAACAACTTAAGGCCACCAAGGAGAGCCTCCTGCTTGGGACCTTAACTTTGTGTTGGAAAAGCTCACACTCCCCCCCTTTGAGCCTGCAGATTCAGCAGAGTTAAAATTCCTCTCTTGGAAAACAGCCTTGCTTCTGGCCATCACTTCAGCTAGTAGAGTGTCTATGTTACAAGCACTTATGGATGTGGAACCTTTCATCATTTTTCATGCTGACAGGGTCTCCCCCAGGACTAACCCAACTTTCATGAATAAGGTGGTGTCCAGTGTGGCTGTCAACCAATCTATTCATTTGCCCACCCTTTTCCCTAAACCTCAAAATAAGGGGGAAAGGATCCTGCACTCTTTAGATGTGCACAAACAGCTCAGATTCTGCCTGGATAGGACTAAGCCCTGTAGGAAATCTAACCAGTTACTAATCAGCTTTGCACCAGGGGACAAAGCCATATCAAAACAAACCATCTCCAAATGGATAGCACACTGCATCCATTTCTGTTACAAACACCATGGGAAATCACCCCCAGAACACATTCAACTAGGGCAACTTCAACCTCTACAGCCTTTCTCACAGCGGTCCCTACCAGGGACATCCTGGAAGCTGCAACATGGAGTTCTGTTCATACCTTCACCAAGCATTACCACCTGCCTATCTATTGAAAATCCATGGCAGGCTTTGCAACCGCAGTCCTGCAGGGCATTCTAACCAGCCCCAACTCTTCTTGACTGCCACCACCCATTATTCAGCTTTAGGAATCAACCCAAATGTGATGACTGCAACAGTGAAACACAAAGAACATAGTACAGTTGTGTACACTTACCATAAATGTAGATGTTCGCGTGTATTCACTGTTGCAGTCCTGGTTTCCCACCCTCCAGCCCCCTTGTCTCTCTCTCTCTCTCTCTTCCTCACCCTTACAGGGCTATTGGTATTTGCTTTCTACTGGTGGTGTTATTCCACCATAACTTAGCTCCCTTTTGGGGGCTCCTGACATTTGGGGCAAGAAAAACCAATGTAATGGCGTCAGCTGCCTGTTTTTATACCATTGACAACCTGACGTCAGCTCTGGAGCAACAGCAACCGACGCAGAAATACTAAGCCTCTGGTATTCAGGCCAGCTGAGGGCTACCCCTGGCAGGATAACCCAAGTGTGATGACTGCAACAGTGAATACACTTGAACATCTACATTTATGGTAAGTGTACACAACTGTACTTTCAGAGCCTTCAACTTCTGCATCAACTGCCAGACATTTATTGATGGCCTTTGAAATCCTTTCAGCCATCTCAGCTTCTGAGTAGGCATGATGTGTTTTTTTACAAGTACAAGATGTATCCAGTAATTGGCTCTTCTTTGGCTCCTTGGTGCTTCTAAGCCTTTGGAGCCCTTCCTTTATTAGTCACTGTGGTGTCTGTCAGTCCTTCCAGGGAACCCCATGAATAATATAGGCATCTTCATCATATCAGACGATCATCGAGAGGGTCCTTGACAGTGGGCATTTATTGTCCTCCTATCATCAGCCTTTGCTTTGACAGACCTACCATGGATTTAACAGATGGATGTCTCAGTAAGTCTAGGAAATACAAAATTTTATGTCCCTGTGCATTTGTCTGTCCAGGTATTCTAACTCAGTTTCACGGTGGTTGATCTGGAGAGGTTGGAATGGGAGTGTAGTATCACAATGCAGGCTCAGCCATGAGCATGAGGGTTAGAAAATGCTAGAATTTGAGTATAAAGTGCACAGTGAGGGTTGCTAGAAGAGGGACTCCAAACACAACTGCAGGGGTCTTCCTTAAAATATGGTGAGCACTCATAAATCTTATTTCCATGTTACAACTGATACATCATACACAACAAAAAATATTGGTTGACAGTATGTCTTCCAGTCCATCCAGTTTGAGCACTGACTCTTTAGGAGTACAGATTGTGCTGTTATTGAGTACTTAAGAAATGCTGTATAGACGAACCAACAGTAAGGCTAAAAATTACGACTAAACTCTGAGAAGTAAAACCATCATAGTGCCTTGGCTGCTATGTTTTTACAGAATAGCAAAAACCCGTACTTGATTACAGTAGACTTAAATAACATATAAACAATGCATTCACCAAAAATGAAAAAGAACCAATTAAAATAAAACTATGCATGGTCATACACATTTACTAGGCTAACGACCACAAGGGGCCTTTTTAAGCCTAGCCATGCATCCCAAAAAGGACAATGCTACTTGTTGTGCAGCCATGGTAGGACTCAAACCTACAGTCTTCCATTCCAAAGTCAGACACTTTATCCATTAGGCCACAAGGCCAGCTATAAGTGAATATTAACTTTTCTGCCCTGAAAGGCCATTTTAAGCCAAGCCAATACCTGAGGCCAGAATCAAACCCTGTAACTTCCTTAGCAAGTCCATGGTGGTGCTTCTGAAAACTGTACGTTTGTTCTGAGATAAATGTCTTCCAATAGTTTTACATCGGCATTATGTGCTAAGTTTGTGTAGCTTCCCTTAGGTCCAGTGAACTAATTGGTCAGCAATACTTTTATTTCTACTATAAGAAACAGTAGTTGTTTCAGCATTCACATAGCTATCTGTTCATCACTGAAAAAAGGCCACAAATTGTTTACCAAACTTGAAAACGTATTGTTTAAAACATTATACTGGATGCCAACATCTGATTGTCATTATTTCTCCTTCCATTGCCAACATTACATTCTAGTCATCCCTTACTACTCTCTCTCATAGGGAAGGTTTCATTTTTGCATATCTTACTTATCCTTTCATTTTAATTTTAACCTCAATTGCATCATAATGTCTCGTTATAAACATATGCATTATTTTCTGTGCTTCTGCTACACAACTGCCCTTAACAGTTCACCAAGTAGTACATAAGGAGGATGGCAGAATTTACCATAAACATCATTTAATAGGAAGTTGGTTTCCTATAGATGCAAGTTCTATTTTTCCCATGGTATTGCCCAGACTCACATCTAATTGTGTGTGTGTGTGTGTGTGTGTGTGTGTGTGTGTGTGTGTGTGTGTTATTTTAATGAGTAATCTTAATTCCAAATCTGTTGTCTTCCATCTGAGCAATGACCATATCAGTTTTAGTATAATAGCTGAGACACTAAGAGGTCGTACTACTTATGAGATGTTGCCAGTTTTCTCCTTACGATGAGAGGATGTTCCCACACCAGCCTTGTCCTTAACAGAATGTGTGATATGTAGTGAGATGTAGCTATATCATAACTATGGCCTCAAACATCAACACTAAATCTGATGTAAGAGACCAGTAGTACAGCTCACATTACTAAAATATTTTCTTTTAGAAACACGGCTCATTTCCCTGAGTGACTCATACTTATTAAAAGTACCACCCATGTAAGTGTACTATTAAACTCCACAATCTTAAAAAAGTGACACAATTCACTTCCAAGCATGTGATCTCCAGGGGCAAGAGAATAATGGCTCTGGGATTAGGAGCACACTTTGTGAGGGGAAGAGCATTCTTTCTGATTTTAGTACTGAGTATCTTTCAATGTATTGTTTCTGGCACAACAGGAGGCAGGCAGGATTAAAACTCCCTCAATTAAAAAGATGCTCAAGAAGATGATGGTATTGTTTAATTAAGAACAATGGAATGAGTAAGAATTTCAGGAGATTTTTTTTGCAAGAGTAATGCTACAGACGTAGAATAATGAGAACTGTGATGTTTTTATGATGAATCAGAAATAGTCTTTAAGATTTTTTTTACAGTCAAGTTTTTAACTTGTATAAAAGTATCAAATGAATTTTAAAATTATAAATTGGAGAACTGCAGTAGTTGTAAGTCCACTTTATAGTAGTTTTGTTGATTATGACAGGTTTTCCAGAGTTACCACAACAGTGGACTTGTAATTTTCCCACAGTTATGTTAATTATAATTAAGTGGGAGATGCTGACTGGACACCCTCCCTAGGGGAGATAGTGGGACTCTGCCCCACATCGTGAAATAACTGTTTTTTTTTTTCAGCCAATGTAATTTTGTTCAATTTTCTACTACTAAACTATTTTCATTGAAATTTGCTTCAGCAAGAAATAAGGCTTCCAAAAACTTCTAATTTACGCTAGTCGTAATCAAATTTTGTACCCATTTTATTTTTTCACAATCTGCATAACAAGGTGTACAATTACACCAATGATGTGCGACATGGGCAGTAAATTGTAGCAGGTACTGAACGTTGTAGGTTTGCCACATCATCATGAGCCCTGCCAGTAATAAGTACTGTAAATCTGTCTGAAACAGTATCCTTTGGGTATCATTTTGCTTTTATAGCATTGATTATTGACAACCATATAAAACAGATTTTTAAAGATATAGTATATGATAAAATGGTGTTTATTAATGTAAAGCAGTAACATTCTTAATTATGTAACTTCTATTTCGTTCTTAATTATGTAACTTCTATTCCATTACAGTGGCCTTCGTTTTTTTGGTACTGAGATCTATAAGGTTAGACTTTTCCTTTTTAAGTCTAAAATCAGTTACTGAGTTCACTCAACAACTTCACATAGAATGATATATTTTTTTCTTCACCACCCCCATTAAGATAAAGTAAAACTGCTGAAGCTTCTCACCTCTCATTTTTATTTTTTTCTTTCCTTAATTGCACCACTTGATAGTTTCTTACTTATGTTGTGGATGCAGTTTACACTTGCTGTTGTATCTACTTTTCTACTGTATAGTATGTGTACAGTTAAGTCCAGAGTGCGCTATACTGTGGGCTTTTATAATTTCTCCTGCTGTTTTCTATCTTATCCCTTCCATATCTTGAGAAAGATTTGAGCATAGAAATGCAGGTAATAATTAAATTTGGTCTTCTTCAAGTGCCTCACCACACACACACACACACACACACACACACACACAAACACAGCAGCTTTGTGTATGTAGCCCAACATTTTTTTTTTCCTTTTTGTTTCTGTGCCCTTTAATACCTGGACATCTGCATGGCCTCTACCAGGTTCTTGCAGTGAATAAAAATTAACTGCTATCTCATACAGTCGGGAATGGTTCACTGCATGATTTACTCAGCCAAGTGATAAGATTTTTTGTTTTCCACTGACTGTCATTTGCAGCAGATTCAATTGTATCTCTTGTTTATTCTCTGAGCTCTAATGAATGGCTTATGAATTCTGTCTGATGCATTCATTGTCAAGTGACGAGCTTTGAACTGTTGTCAAGTTGACAGTAGAACCTAGTTCCAGTACACTGAAATGTCCTTGCCCATTTCATACTGCAACATCAAAAGTTAGCTGCCAAGGTCTTTCCCATACTTTATCCATTCCTGTAGACCACATTTTATAAAGAAAAAGGTATAGATATGAAGTAATTCAGACAATGGGCAACAATAACGTAGAGCATGGTAAAAAGTTCTGAGGAGAGATTTAGACACCTCAACAAGCATATCCAGATCAAGGGGAAACATTTGGATAGAGGCATAATACAACATTTTCTGCACCATATCCACACAGAGAGCAAAAATGTTTCAGATAAGGAGGAAATGTCAAAAGTATTTTTTTTCAAAAAGGGTAGATGCAGAGGATAGAATTGAAGTTGATGTTTTCATAGTTTGAGAATATAATTTATGTAACCATGCTGTTATGAACTACAGTCATTATGAGTACTTCTTTTCACCCACAAACTTAAGTTCCTTTTTAAGTTCTGTGAAGATCTCAGTACCTCATGTTTTCTGTTTGTAAATTATTTCAGTGTCCTTCCATATTGATAAGTCACATCTGACTCCTATATTGATCCCAAGAACAGCTGATACCACCCACAGAGTTCTCTAGGCAAGTAAGGAATGGAAGCAGATTGCCAGAGCTTTCTTCCGTTATCACACACACACACACACACACACACACACACACACACACACACACACACACACACACACACACACACATCACATGCAGATCTACAACCATTCAGAGTTGCCAGTTTACCTACTTATGTTTTGGGGCAATGGGAAGAAACCAGACTGCCAAAAGAAAATTCAGGGGAACACAGGGATGACATGCGGCTCCATACAGAAGGCACCCCAACAGAGAACTGAGCCCTAGATCCTCTTGCTGCATGGTGATAGTGCAACTCACTGCTCCACTATGTCACCTGATTTCAGTATATCCTTTTGTTGTTATCTTTACAGTGTTTCAGAAACAATGGTCCCATGTCATGTCTCTCTCAAATGATTGATTGTTCAGAGCTAAATGGTACAATACTAGTGCACTGGGTGTGCAATGCGGTCATCCTCTTAGAAACCAGTAATTTATAGCCTTAGTAATTTCTGACATTCTTGGTACTGTTCATGTTTTGTTTTATTTTTCTTTTCATGAATTACTGCTGTACCCTTTTCCAGCTGAGAAGTTTGTGTTATGGTGTAGCAGGAAAACATGTTGTTATATCTAGTACTAGAGTCAGCAAAGTTTTGTAGTGACAGCTGTTCATGGATTCACTTTAGGAGTTGGTTGTGACTTGACAGCATTGGATGAATGAAATGTGTCTCACAACATCTGGAAGTATGCACAAGATAGAGTAAATAACACCACAAGCCCTTTTTGTCAAGATAAAAATATTATTAGTAAAATTAAAATAAAATTACTATTTACGCCTGTTATTGCCCTGTGTACCAATTCATGGAGGTTAGGACAAATGACCCTGTGGTCAGAGATGGTGCAATACAAGATGTCCCAAAATGCTTGGCAGCTGAAGCTTGTTGTAGAGGCATCATTGATACAAATAATTTGAAGTAGTTTGCAGTTGTATGATGTGTTTGAATTCATGGTGGATATTCCGCCTACAAATACAGTTGGTAGACTAATTGAAATAGATATAAGAGAAAACCATAGCAATGTCAGGACGAAGACAACAGAATGTATAAGCTGTGATGTTAGCAGAAGAGGTAAATGAGAGGACAAGTGTTAACAATAACCATTGTTAACTAGGTAAGCCCACTGGGCACACAATCCCTTTTCAGGGGTGACTCTGGAGCAAAGTCTAGTTAAGTTCGTATCTTAAGGCCACACAGTAGGCACATGGACACCATGAGAATGATAGCTAAGGATGTTAGAAATGCTGAGTTGAGCACTACATTGTCTGATACCTCCATGCCAAATTGCCGGCAGTAGATAGACATTATCCAGTGCCATGATATATGTTTTTGGGCACATTGTTTAGTTTCTTGTTGTGATCTCACCTAATTAAAAGTGTTGTAATTATGTTTAAGATGACATATCATCTAACAACTGAAACACTCTTTACTTTGTTTTTGAATAGGTTTAGTTTTTGCTTCCTCTTAATTCATTTTTTTCTCTGAAGCTCCCAAGCTTGAAGATGAACTTACTCCACACTGGTGAAAATTGTAACCTAAATTGGATTTGGCACTTTTTTCTGCTATACAGACAGTTCAGAGTTCTACCATGATATGCCATGCAAAAATCTCTGCCTTCAATGTTTGTGGCATTCTAGCAAGTGTCTATATAGCAACGATATAATGAACCGAGACCCAGACCACATTGTCTCTTAGGGCATTGAGGTAGTACATTGCTGTATGTGTCAGCAATTCAAACTAGAAATCTATAGATGAAGAGTGAGAAGCTCTTGGCCTTCTTTTCTACTTGGAGAATGGCAGTGACTGAAATTGCTCTGAGTGAATCTGTAGAAATGTGCTGCATGCAGCCTCAGGCCTTTGCTGGAACACCATCAGAAGCCTAAGGAATCAGAGGGCATATCTCAGTCACACTCCTCTAGAGCAAAATCCATTGTTTAAAATGTTAACAGTCTCACCCTCAAGTAGCAAGAGCTCAAGCTTGTACCTGTTCTGTGTTTCAGTAGAACATGAACAAGGAGTAAATTACAGTTAGCTGCTTGTCGGGTGCCAGGAGCCGCCACATAACGCATGCACTTAAGTCACTCCACAACAAGTACAAATATGACTCTGTCATTGTCCATGTTGGAGTGAATGACTTGAGATCTACCTGCCTGGACTACATGAAAGGAGACATGGAAGAGCTCTCGGCTCATGTGGCCCAGGCCGGTATGACCCTAGCCCCTGAGTAGCATCCTGCCTTCACCCAGAATTATACCACAGCCTAAGAACAAAATAATTGACTTCAACAATTGGCTAAGTTTCTGGTGTTACTCAAAGGGGATCCAGTATCTGTCTGCCTGGGACGACATGATCGACAGACCACGATGCTTTGCCAGAGATGGTCTGCACCAGTCGCCCCTGGGATTCAGGTTACTGGCTAAGGCTCTTGCCACCCCTGTAGTGCCTTTTTTAGGCAAAGTTCAAAGGACAAAACTACCACCGTAACAGGTACAAGCATGCAAAATCTGAAGGTAATGTTACTCAATGCTAGAAGTCTAAACCTCAAAATGCACTCCCTGGAGGCACTCCTAAAAATGGAGAACATCGATGTCTGTGCAGTAACTGAGACCTGGTTCAAGGCTCCAGAGAGCACCCCTGCAATACCAGGCTACAACTCTTACCACGCTTTTCAGCAACCAAACCAGGACTGAAACACTAAAGGTGGAGGAGTGTCCATATTCATCAAGGATATTCACAACACCAGGCTAGTTGGTCAACACAATGCATCTGAAATTCTCCAGGTGCAACTAACACTAGGTAAGACTGCAATCCAAACTGTAGCTTGCTACAGATCCCCCACCATGCCTCAAGATTCTCACTACACCTTTCTAAACATACTGGAAAATATTAAGATACAACCAAACACCCTAATTCTGGGTGATTTCAACTACCTTGCCATTAACTGGGAAAACTACTCGTGTACCAACACCTTTGCCCAATAGTTCTTGGAATTCATAAATTCCAGCGCCCTGGATCAACTAATCCTTAGTCCCACCAGGGGTTCCAATATCCTAGACCTGGTCATTACAAACATGGGAAATCGATGCTCCACACCTATGGTCACCCCCTTCGGTCAGGTCTGACCATAAGCTAATCATCCTTGACATCCTCATCCCAACCCCACCCCCCAGTAAGGAAACCTCCGTAAAAAACTTCTCCAAAGCCAACTTCATGCTACTCAAGTCAGAAGTGACAAACTTCATGACACCCATGTAGACGGGAACTGAAAGTTCAACTGCTGAATCCTACACTAAGACACTTTACGAGCACATCCACTCGTGCATGAATCGTGCTATCCCCAATAGAACCAAGACGCTCTCCTCCAAAAAAAGGAAGCCAATCTGGTGGTCCCTTGTCATAAACAAAGTTTACAACAAAAGGAAGAAACTGTTGCAGAAAAGAGGAAAATCCTAGGATGCAAAAACTCCCTTACCAGCCTCAGTAAGAAGCTGAGATCCCTCATAAAATCCTCCAAAGCTAGTAATGAAAATAAAATTGCCAAAGATTCCAAAGACAGCCACAAGGCATTCTATAGCTATGTCAAGAACTTAAATGGCAATGCTCAAATCTGTTCTGAGCTACAGCAGAATGGCATTAAATATACTGATCCCAAAGATATTGCCAATTCAGTGCAAACTTCACCCCCTCTCACCCCCTAAAGGGCCCATCTCAATACCGAAAGATTGCTAAATTACGGTAATAATGGCCACACAGGTAAAGAATGCACTCTCTAAAGCTAAGAATACAGCATCCATGGGACCAGACGACATCCCAGGTGGTGAATTACATGAACTACAAAATGAACTGGCACCTCACCTAAGTGTCATGTTTAATCATAGCCTCACCTCAGGCTTCGTGCCCAATGAGTGGTGCACATCTACAGTTATCCCACTCCACAAGGGGGGATCCACCTTGGATCCCGGGAACTACTTCCCCATCAGTCTGACGAGCCTGATCTGCAAGGCCATGGAACGTATTATCATGGAACTTATAAACAAAGACATTGGCAACCTTCAAACACTGGACCCCACGCAATTTGGGTTCGTGAAGGGGCGATCTTGTCTCCTGAACCTGATTGACTTCTTCAAATCAGTCTCCAGAGCCGTGGACAAAGGTAAGGTGGTCCACACAGCCTATCTGGACCTTGCCAAGTCCTTCGACACCATCCCCCACTCTGGAATCATAGATAAACGTACTAAGCTGGGCATTAATCCCTACCGTCACTCGATGGGTTGCCAGCTGGCTTACTGACAGAATCCACACTGTAAAAGTAGCCGATTCCAAATCCAGCTCCAGACAGGTGACATGTAGGTTCAGTCCTGGCATCACTCTTGTTTGGCTTCTACTTCTTTGAAGTACATGCCAACACTAAGGGACTCTGGCTAACAAAGTTTGCAGATGACTGCAAACTGGGAGCCATTATTGAATCCCCAAATGATGTGGATATTCTACAAAAGGGCCTTACAGAAACAGATGCTTGGTGCCAGAGCCATGGGCTCAAGCTCAATGCCAAGAAATGAAAAGTTATTCCCTTTGTGAAAAAACATGGACCCATGAATTACCACATAGGTGGCAGTATACTAAACACCGAAAGTGTGATAAGAGACTTAGGGACATAGGTGGGCAGTGGTCTCACCTTCGATAACCACATCACCACAACAGTCAGGAAATCCTTCTATGTGGCACACCTCATCTCTAAGGGCTTTTCATCTAGAAAAAAGGAGGTCATTGTCCCACTGTACTCACCCTTCATTAGACCCATTATAGAATACAATGCCCCATTTGGTATGTACCTCTCAAGACATCTGCAACAACTGGAAAGGCCGCAGAAATACCTCACTAAAAGAATCACAGGCCTAATGCAGATGCCCTATGCTGACCATCTAAAAAAGCTCTATCTGTACTCTGTCGCATATCATCTACTCAGAGGCGATCTCTGCTTAACATACAAGGCCATGTCAAACCCAGAGCTGTTGGACATGCTACACTTAAAGAAATCCCAATCCCTCAGAGACACACGTTCCCGGGATCTAAACCTTGTCATCACAATAAACAAAACATGCTGGAGGGATAGGTTCCTGACTCAGAGACTCCCCAGACTCTGGAATAGACTACCCATACATGTCAAGCAGAGCGCCTCTTTGGCCCTCTTCAAAAGGAACCTTGATGATTGGATGGGAGATATGAAATTCACCCCGGGGATCACGTCAGTCACTCTGCTAGACAGGGATCCAGGGAAGTAAATACTGTGGGAAGAAATAGCCAGTGAATTGTTATGGCTAGCCTTGTATAGACACTAGGACCGATAGCCTAGTACCAACCTATGAACCTATGAAGGGCCGAGATGAGATGCACCCCTCACTTACACATTAAGAGTGTGCCCAGAGAGTAGACAGTGTCCACACGTTGGGCTGTCAACTTGAAGACTCCATTGGCTGTCCTGTTCCTGAGGAATAGCCCCTTGAACAACCTAACAGTAGTACAGTGGTACTAGCATTTGAGACCAGACCTGTACTTGCCCTGCTTCCCTTAGGCCCAGACATGGCTGTATGGCCTAGGTTGACAATGCTCTGTCCATTCCTCCCACACTAAAATCTTTGGTTCGGCACATAAATGTCTGATGTATATGGGAAGTGTAGTCAGACCAGTTCACACTTCACACAGATGTGGTAATATATTTCTGGAGAAAATGGTTTTAAGCTAGCACAAAGCCTGGTGCAGGCCCATCAAGTTGCCATGTTACTATTGAAGGTGTGTTCTCAAGCATTGGTATACTGAACCTTGGCACCTATCATCACTTATGTTATGCTCAAACCTGGGCACATTCTCGGAATATGATCACATCCACTGTGGAACTGATAAAGACCAAGGGGTCTCACTTATTTATCTTTCTCTAAGAAGTTAAGGGATCCAGAGGCCAATTTTCAGATACTGATAAGGATACCAAGTCTCCCCCAACAGTACAGCACAGCACAGCTTCATCCCACATGAGCTCCTGCTTTGGAAAAACACTAATGCTCATTAATTCTACCACTGACTGGCTTGTGTCCCCCACTCTCTTTTCCCTTAGAAATGCCTAAATTAGTATCTGGGGAAGAAAAAGGAGAAGCCATTGATCAGACACCCTATGGAGCCTGTATTTAAGGATGCCACGTATGCAGCTTGAAAGCACATAGATTCTGTTCCTGCAGCCACTAATAAGGAGGACACACTCAATTAGCCCTCAGCTCACTCCACTGAGGTCCTGGCCATGCATCCAGGAGTGGACTCGTATGATACCTTAAGCCCTCTACAGTACTTAGAGCTCACACTTTTTTGCCACAAGACAAAAAGTCTAAAGCCAGGGACTGTTGGTATACTAGGCTTCTGTTTTTGCTGTTAATATTATTAAGCCTGGACTCAGGGTATCCCTTTTCAAAGTGACCAGATAGCACAGCCTGGTTTAAGTGAGTTCCACTGCCACACAGTAGGTAAATGGAGGCTGAGGGAATCAAACCTTGAACTACAGGAAGGAGTTTTAATACCTCATATCCTTAGTCATCTGCACTAACTTCTAGATTTGTGCATATTGACAACTTGCAACATGTGAATTCATACTCTGCTACTGGTACTAAGTAAGCTTCTTCATTTGTAATTCACTCATCATCTCTACTTGAGAACCTGACAGTATCTTCAAGCATTTGGTAGTTTTTCAGTTTTTAGAAAATATTTTTTCACATAATCATGATAGCTGGTTAACACTGTAATCAAAAGTTCCGTGCTGTCAGCATTCATACATTTTGCCACACAGATGATTCTTCACAACCACAATTCTGTGGGTCCTTTTTTAATCTTTGCCGCTGTCTGAAGCATCTGTGTTATATCACAGTTAGAAAAAGCACCCAGTTTTGAAATACCGTTTGTCAGGCACAGGCTTAGTATATTCCTCACCTAATCTGCTCTGTTGTCACTTTGTAGCGTTCTGCAGACTGAGCAGATGTGCTGCCCTCAGCTCTAGTGATATGACCTACCTGTTAAGTTATCGCTCTCATCTGTACCTGGTTACTACAGAAGGTGTCAGCGGACTGTGCGGTTAACATTATATGTCTTGCCTTCCTCTCCCACACACTTGTTGTGTGGCTGTCTGAACTTGTTGATGCCCTATTTTGATTGAAGTTGCATGTTGCAGAAGGGTGCACTGTTTACAGAGGATTGAAGAAACAGAAACAAATTCTTACTGCAGCTTAATGTAGCAGATTTACAAGTCATTTACTGTGGTGTGGCATTTTACTAAACATTATTTATCAGGATATCAGAAGCAAGTACATTCGAACTGTGTGGGACAGAGACATTTTTAGTAATTAATTGAACATTTCAGGTGCTTCAAGTGCAGTTATTTATTTTTTTTGCTGTAAAATAGATTCATTTTTAAACAATGAAGTCCAAAACTTACTGTCACAATGGAGGCTGTACACTATGGCAACTGCGGTAATTTTACATACTAATTCTGAGATTGCTTTATTACACAGTAAGGAGAATAAATGAAGGCACCTGCTAAGATTTAGTATGAATTCACTAAACTGTACTCTTTTTTACTGTATTGCTTGAAGTTATGCTATGCAAAGTAAATCAAGAAAATAAAGAGCTGCACAATTAAAGTAAGCTTTGTGATGGGTTCATAAAAAGTAAACACTTGAGAGTCTTGCCTAACCTCCCCCACCACAAACACACATAGATGTAATAACCTTATGTTTCCTAGGGACAGGGGACTGATACTTGAAATGAATGTTGTTAATTGTGTTCACCAAAGGGAGTGAAAACAGAGCTGTGTTAAGTAAATTGAAACCATCAGTCGGGTTGATGATGACATGGTCAGTGAGTGGTGATGACCGGGAGGTACCAGGACACGTTTCTTTCAGTCAAAAATTTAGAATATAGGATTGTCCCTTTAAGTACTGACCCTGGGACATTGTCCTACACATGTCAAACCCTGTGTTATACAAGGGATGCAAGACGAGGAAGAAGCCACTTCTTTCCCTAACAAACAATTATCAGTTCACCATCATTATCAATGGGGAAAGTGTAAGGAGTCTTCCTTTCACCAGTGGAGTACAGCAGCACAAAACTGCAAATTCTATTTCTCCTGAGATATCCCTGATTCACAGGCTTGAACCCTGACACATCCATTCATTCTAAAGTTATCTGTCCTTGATCCACTGTGCTGCATCTTTGTAGATGGTAGGTGTATTTCAAGTTGACGTAATGCATGTGATTGATTTTTCTACCTCTAACTGCAGTCTTTCCTTACAAGCATTACTTATTAACTGTGCATGCCAAGTACCCAGATACAGTGGTTAAAATACATGTACTTAGGTTCCTTCCACTAGGTTTTAGAGTCAACAATAATGTAGAAAGTTAGAATTGTTTTTGATCCTGTTTTGTGAAAAAAAAAACTCATCCTTATTCTGGAAACCATTTCCTCATTCTGTGTCAGCTGCTAAAATGTGTTTTGAATCCTATGGGAACAAAGACTGGGACAAAATAAGAAAATAAGTAAGAAGTTGCATTTAATGGCACTCTAAACCATCGAATGCACTGCTTGTTGTGCTGTACATCAGAAAAGTAATCGGAAAAGGCATTAAAAATGTGGCATGAGTGAAATCCACTGATTGAAGGGGTAGTTTCCTATTTGTTTACTATTTGTTCTTCTGGAAAAATGAAAGTCATTAAGCTTGTACCCTGCTTCTTTGGTGGGATCGTTTTAACATAGGTTATAGAAATGTATTATTTAAGGTATAATTGACTGCAAAATCCCTCAGCGTTTCTCAGTACATATCACACTTTTTCCTGTGTGTTGTGCCTAAAAATGGTCTTTGGACCTGTGTATGTATGTAAATATGTATGTATTCATGTATAAATAAATAAATAAATAAATGTATCCTGGTAGTACATTAATTATGTAGGCAAACATTAAGTACTTGGTGCTCAGGTACATAAAATGTATGCTTTGTGCTTTGCTTACAGAGTAGACTAGTCCTCTTATTTCAATTAAGTTTAATAATAACAAGATGCAAGTTTTCTAGAGCTCTGACTGGCTAGGAGATGTTTCAGAGCTGTTGGATTTGCACATTGCTTAAAAGTGCAGTGTTTAGAGCATCTTTATATTCCAAAAAAGTTAGCTAATTCTCAGTTAGTGAGTGAGTGAGTGAGTGAGTGCGTGAGTGCGTGAGTGCGTGAGTGAGTGAGTGAGTGCGTGAGTGAATGTGTGTGTGCGCGCACACGTGTGTGTGTGTGTGTGTCTGTGTGTGTGTGTGTGTGTGTGTACTTGTGTTTGTTGGTTGTTAGATGGGGCTTTACTCCTAGCAATCTGTAGGATTATCACTTGTTCTAATTGATTGGGTTGTTGTATCTAATAGAAAAAACACTAAAGTTGTACACGTAGGTTCTGACATTTTAATATAGAAAATGTCTTTTGTTCTCTATGTTGTGCATAAAACCGTGACATTGTAATGGCTTAAAATGTTTAAAAAAATAACAGACAAAATGAAAGCCAACAACAGTAAGTTATAATTTTAATAATACATGGAACAAAAGCTTCTAGAAGAAGTTAGACTAGAGCTATCTTGTTATGAAATGTCTTGTTTGGGGGCATACACAAAAGAAATAAGGCTAGCAAGCTTTACACTCTGAAGTGTATATGTGTGGCGGAAATGTCTGATGGTTAAAGACTCCTTTTTGGTGGCTTAATGCTATAAATTTTTCATGGAACTCATACTTCTTTATCGGTGCTGATTTTTTAATTTATTTATTCATTCCTTCATTGTGAATTAGCCATCAAATTAATTTTGGATCATATGGTAAGACAGAGACACAGGCATACACACATAAACACATTCCACTGTGGGTGATCTAAGGAGAGGTCACCAGACCACATGACAATGGAAATGGCCACAGGGAGAAAGTGCAGACTCTTCACTAAAGGCACAATAGCCAAGATGTGAACTCGAGAACGAAGCAGTGCCATGCAGACAGTCTGCAGTGAATGTAGTACTCCAGTGAAGTATGCGCCTGCCTTTCTTACGAGATTTTCTGGATTCCCTGCACCTTGTGCCCTGGTAAGATGTTGAATAGGACTGGGGTACACGCAGCACTGCTAAGAACCCTTGCTTGCTAATTCAAAACATTACCCTGATGTGTAACGATGTTCTGACGTGCTGCAGACATCTAGGCACAACCTGACATTATATGCTATGCCTGTGTACTTGGCATACCCTTGCTGACTGCCTAGTTTTACTCATTACTGGAATTTGCCTTGCCTAGTGCTGGGCCACAAGGAAGGGGGAGATGTAGGATTCTTAGCAGAGTCACTAGTTAAATGATGCAGGGAATAGAAGGTCTGTTATGTGCAGGTAGGGATTAAAAGTAAATAATTAAATAAACAGATACATAAATTAATAAGTAAATCTTCTTTGAAGTAGTAGAAATGGAAAGAAAATACCTTCTTGGCTTGTAAGTGTGAGAAATTCAAGTGAACTGATCTTTGACATATCAGGCTGTAAAGGACAATTAAGTATCACATTAGCGAGTTCACAGGAAGCAAGAGACAGTAAAAGGCCTTTTGTCAGCTCATTAGCAGTAGCCCTTTGGCACGAGTAAGCCAGCATGCAGCACACCATTTTGTATATCTGGCCTGGTACTCCAAAGTACCAGAGTGCAGATGTGCAGACTGTCGCTAAGAGATTTGTTTTAAAATGTTGTGATTTTTTTTTTGGATTTCCTCACTGCTTCTAAGACATCTCTTAGTATTTTGATGCCTTCCTTTTGGAGTGCATCATTTAGTAAGCAGGCTCTTGTAAATGTTGAGATATCATGGTATGTCTTGATTTAGAAGTGATGCTACAGACTTGGCTTTCTTATGTATATTTAAAGAAAATGAACTTCATTAAAATTGCCTTTTCTTTTGTTCCGGAAACTGTTTTTCAAATGAGCAAAGACTGACTGTCAGAGTGCAGATGCTGCCATTCCTGTGCTGTCAGTAAGCTCCCAGGGTGTTGAATTGTTTGATTGACTGACAGCAGAGTAGCCTGGACAGGTCTATTATTTCATTTGAGGCCTAGGCCCCTGTGGGCCTGCAATTTAGGTCTCTGTTATTAACTCTGCCTTGTTCCCCACTTTGTAACTGCTTTACTGCATTTGATGCATTCCACCAAAATTGGGGTTAATTAGGGTCTGGCAGCTGATTTTTTTTTAAGCTGTTGTAGTGAGAAACTTAACCAGAACTGTTATTTTTTTTAGATGACATGGATGACATTTTGTGCCTGTTGACTTCTACGTAGTGTAGGGTTCTAATTAACTTTTCTGTTTTATGTCAGCTACAAGGCACACAACGTGTTCTGCATAGATATAAGTAGGACTTATCTGTCTACAGCTGCTGTTTATATGAAGGAGTGGCCATCACCTGCAAAATAATAGTTTCAGCAGACTTTATCAGTGGCAGCAAAATGACAAGTTCTGGCCTTTATTATGCTGCAGTTTAGCTATGCAGACCTGCTGCCCAGAAATTAATCAGTATCCCTAATGGCTACATCATGCAGAACATTGTAGACAGGCCAAGTGCAGTAAGCAGTCCTTATACCAGAGTGTACAATGAAAGGCTCACTGTTAACTAGTAAATATTAATTAGTTTTCATTGTTAGTGAAAGTGATGCCTAGTTAGTGCAACAGTTTTCTCTACTGTAAGACAGTAATTCTTTTTTGTTGGTAATGGCTGATTTGCGGGGTGAAGATGCCCCTGTGGCCTGTTGTATATGGTAAAACCTGTTATCAATAGTATAGACTGCTTGAATGCAGGACTACATAGAGTGCACACTGAATGGATGAGGGTGTAATGTTCAGTCACTTTGGGAGGTAATGTTCTTTCACGTAATTTTGTCCATGGACCTTTGTAGCAAACACATCTATAATAGACACGCTAGTCCACCCTTTTTCAAGTTGTAACAAAAACATGATTGGGTTAATGCCAAAACTGTGAGCACCTGTAGCATTTATAGTGAGTGCAGTTGTAGTAGTATATGTTTGCTACAGAAAGGCCTTTAGTGAGCTACACAAATCAGGTGCAGTGAAAAACCACTTTTGCCTCACCAGCTCCCAGCTAGCTTACTGGTAGCATTAAATGTAGAAAACATTATTCTTTGGTTACAGTAGATATTTTGTTTGTAAATACTGTTTTCTGGCTTTCTCCTTTCAACACCCCACCCAACAAGTTCTCTATCCAGCCCCATTGACTTTCCTCTAGTCCTTGTCATAGTTTTTTTCCCCCAAGTTGCTCCTTAAGTCAGCCCTGCCTGTGAGATTTTCCCCTTCCTCTCCCACCAGTCTTCATTTTAAGGGAGTTTTTGGAAAGGAGTTTCTTACAAAGTATTGCCGACTCACTAAGGAAATGCTTGTTTTCACCCATCCCTGTATAATATGGCCCATAAAACATTTCCCAGTCTACTGTAAGCATTTGTATTTATTCTACATGTGGTTCATTGCTGTTTTTTTTCACAAAAAGGATTATAAATTACACTTTTCAGAAAGAAGAATCTGAATGGAGATAGATGAACCTTTTTTGCGGCAGTCTCTCTCTCTCTCTCTTTTTTTTGTTTTTTTTGTGTATCCTGGAAAGCAGCAGCTTACAGAACCCTGAAGTGCTACAGCGAAGGGGCAGCTTGCAAGAGAAGAAGCTCCTCAAGTGGCAGGCTGATTGTCATTGTTTGATGGCCGATGGTGATGATTTGGAGCGTTTGCATGTCACTGTAATTACAGCCTGTTAGAAATCAGTAATTACTGTAGACAGACCAAGGTGCTCAGCAGCCAGAGTGAGAGCACACCGGGTGTCTTTCCGAAATCAGAAACACTGTAATTTTCACAGCGTGGAACCAGCACGTCACCCTGACATGTGACAACACACAGAGTCTGAGATTTGTCACATCCAAAACAGCTGGCATGCAAAAAATATGATGAGACTTTGGACATCATTCCTCTAGTTAAGGAGTATAATTTTGTGTCATACTTTTGTCGACTTTCTCATATACAGAACTAGCCTTTCTTTTCACAGAAAGAATTAATACCTACACCGTCTTGACAGTACAGGTGCCCTGTCATTTACGTCCAAGCTTTTGCTGTTTTGCATCACTCCATGCTTGTCATCTATCACAAGGAGAACCCCAGCAAAGCTAGATTTTCCACTGTGTGATAATCAGTCCATAACAGACTTAAAAAGGAAAAAAAGTTGTGGGCATTCAGAACTGCCATATAGCTGAAACACCTGATGTCCTTAAGGGGTCATTTGTATGTATTCCATGTTACCTCTAATACAAGAGGTTTTAAGGAATCACACAGTGGAAAATCTAGCTTGGCTGGGTTTTTCCTTTAGTTTTTTCTATGTGACCTTGTTACTCATTGTTTTAATCTTTCACAAGGAGACACAGATCTTACCAGCAGGGACTGCAAACCAAATGAGTGGCATTTTTGTCCCTCGTAAGACAACTGCTAGTAAAATTAATAAATGAATTATTTACAGCACAATTAGATATGCTTTGAGTAGGTGTTGTGCTCATAACATTAGATATGTCTGCCAGGCTGAGTCTGATCAAGCCTAACTTTCAGAGCTGAGAACGCTTCTCCTATGGCTGGGCTAAAGTCATCTTACCTCAGATATCTTCATGTATCTGGTTTCTATGTGGTGCCCCCCCATGACATTTCCAGTTCTTTCTTGCCACATTGATGATTGCATTGAGACAGCACTGTTAGTTGCAGAGAGCACACATATTTGTATATTTGAGACCATCAAAAACTTTTTTTTTTATATTCTATTCTTCTTCCACATTGTTTTTTGTTCCCCCTCCTCCCACCATCAGCCATTTTACATGTGTCATACCCATTCATCAGTCATCTTACATGTGTCATACCCATTCATCAGCCATCTTACATGTGTCATACCCATTCATCAGCCATCTTACGTGTCATATCCATTCATCAGCCATCTTACATGTGTTATACCCATTCATCAGCCATCTTACATGTGTTATACCCATTCATCAGTCATCTTACGTGTCATACCCATTCATCAGCCATCTTACATGTGTCATACCCATTCATCAGCCATCTTACATGTGTCATACCCATTCATCAGTTATCTTACATGTGTCATACCCATTTATCAGCCATCTTACATGTGTCATACCTATTCATCAGCCATCTTACATGTGTCATACCCATTCTTATTTTCCCCACACAAGTGAAGCCGCTACAGCAGTGCTAGTTGAAGTCTTCACGGGACAAGATTTCAGCTCATTGAATGTTGTTGGCCTACTAGATGACCAGACACTAGTGGAGAAGGTTTCAACTGATGATTTTAACTGACTTTCAGTTTGTCAGTTGATATTTGTTTTATATTATTTTTTTGGGTACAGTTACTGTTTGTGTGCCACCACTGATACGATGTGTCTCTGGTCTTCTCTCTTTTCTTCATTGTTTTACAAGCATAGACTTATTGTACGTGCACACACACACACGCACACACACACACACACACACACACACACACACACATGCACACGCACCATATTAATTGTTCACCTTAGGTTCGGTGTGTAAATCACCCCAAATAAGTAGTGAAAAGAAGCAAATAAATAAGGAAATTAGTTTTCAAGTACTAGCGCTTCTTATAAATGTAAGAAACATCTGGAATTCAGTTTTGATGATTTGTAGTAACAGTAGTTCATAGTGACATTCGTTGCAGGAAAGCCAGGGCCTTGCACTGTTTCTGCTGCCTTAACCAGGTTTGCTTACTGTATTATTTTGAAGTTGAAAATTTACTTTTAGTGTAATCTTAAGCTCTGTTTTTAAAAAATAAGCTTCACTTTTCCCACTCTCAGAGTACTTGTTCTGAACATTCTGGCTACCTTCTGTTATCACAGCTATTATTTTTCCTTGTAATGGATGGCTTTTTATTTCAAATGCAGTCTTTTTTTCTTTCTTTTGGAGAACAGGCTCATTAGGAATCTGTGAGTGTCACCAGCTAATTAACGTTGTGTTAATTGAGTATTCAGGATCATGCCACCCCCAAGGACAGGGGTGCCAGCATGAAGGAGAATGCAGATGTGTGTCTTTTCACTCGTACCGTCTTTTGGGATGATCCTATTAAGAGGAACATTATCGCAGGAGGAAGCAGTGCTCCCCTGAGATGTGCAGAAGGTCACAGGCCGTAGCCTTCTTGCAGACTCTAGCATTCTTAACCACAAGTATTATAGCCTGTGCACTTACAAACAGAGATCATGCTGCAGAAATATTAAATCAGATTTATTGCTACTACCAGCTGAATTCTATAGTTTTGTTTCTGCATTGTTTTTTTTAAATTTAATATTTGTTTGCATTTTCCCTGGTAGTAAAGGTATACAGACATGTGCATAGATCTGTAAAACGTATTTTGTAGGAGCTGGCATGATGTGGCCGGCCTCACCAAGGCAGCCAGGCTTTTTTAAGCTGTTGAACCACCTAAAGTGAACTATAGCTCCAACAGTATCCATTCTGATTGTATTTTAGAAATAAAAGGTAAACATGGCAAGCTCTTCAGTACAGCAGCAGTGGCTCTGGATGAAGGATCACTTACAGGAGGTTCACTAATCCTCCATTTCTGACATCTCTGAAAGGTTGTTTGTGCATCCATGCTGTACAGTGGAAATAATGTCTGCCTTTTCCCTACCTTGCCCATTATTTATGTGGAAATGAAATAAGCAAGCACTGTAGCCTTTGTTTAATGTTTCAGTGTCTAGGTGTCCTGTATGGAATAGAATGCGTATGTATGTTGTGCAATGCTTACTACGTGCATATAAATCTCCATATATGTCATGTACACATGTATTTATTTATTTATTTAGCTACCATTTTTTTGTTTGTTAATCAGTTTGGTATACTTGTTGAAGGACCCTTTCCAATCATGACCCAAGCCATATGGCAAAGACAAGCACACTTTTGTATTGAATAATATGGAACAAGTATGGCACAAGTACAATTAAAGTAAACGTACAAAATATTGTAAATGAATAATGTTTACAAACTCAATGGTGATGCAGCAGCAGGAGATATGGTAATGTGAAGTATGAAAATCTTTCACTTCTTTAGCATGGAAACAATTGCAACAGTATATAACTCAGAATACTCAAAGCTTCATTCATGAAGAATGTAAGACCAATGTCATGTTCGCCTGATAAAATGTTTGCCTCATCTGAAATTATAAGTACTTACAAACACACACACAAACATACACACACATATATACACAAACATACACAGACACAGACACACACACACACACACACACACACACACACACACACACACACACACACACACACACACACGTTCCACAGAATGCTAGTTGCTCTTCTACCTCAGCCTTCTAAAATCAGTGTTGTGTATTTCAGAGCTCATGTCATTAGATCAAGGTCATTTACATCAACTGTCAGACTAGCAGAGCCAAGTACCTGAAACTGCCTTTTAAGTACAAAAACATAGTTTCATCAAAACTGAATACAAATCTATTAAAGTAATGGTTATTGTAAGGGTCAAGCCCCCCCCCCCATGATTCTTTATACCCCCTTACTTTAATATGTTAATTCATGATTATATAATGGGGAAACAAATAGACCTTCCACAAAACAACACAGCAGCACACAAAGTAATACTAAATTTCAACATTGTTATTACAACAAACACTTTCACACAAAACCCATTAGAAATCCAGTATTTGTAGAATCTGTCAGTCAATCTAATGACATCTAGAACATTTCATGGACTTTTAACAGTCTCAGTGTGATTGGATGCTTTGGTATCCCATGGCAATACAGAAGACCATAGGTGACCTCTCTTGGGAAGCTTAAAGGAGAAGTTAATTTGTGCATGTCCTTGTTGATATTGCAGTGGCACTTATAATGTGAGCTTTGGACAACAGCACTGAGGTGGGGGCAGTGCTCTTTAGTGACTAGTGTAGCAATACTCGACAGTTGCGTCCATCTGGTCAGCTTTGTGCCAGAGTATCAAGCTGCAGTGAATAGGAAAGTAGCAGACGTCCACCTGATTGTGTGAGCTCTGTTGAGACTTGAACCTATCCTTTACCCCAGTACTGAAATCAGCAGATGTAGCGTGCATAGCGTTCTCTCTATGCGCTGTACATGTGAGTCAATAAGTCAATAAGTATGTCAGTATTAATAGTCTAAGTGCTGGTTATATTATCCGTTTCAGGTTAATGGATTGTAAAAGTATTAAAATTACAAGACAGGATGATTTTCATCGCCTTGCAACTTTAATTAATCAAACTCATATTATTATCCTTTCTTATGCACAGACATGAAAATCTTGACATTTTTGTCCAAATCACTGTTTAAACTGGAAATGGAGAAACATTATTAGAGGGGTCAGTGGAATGGTCTGATAGACATGGAGAAACAGTATTAGAGGGGTCATTGGAACGGTCAGATAAAGTGTTTTGACACTGAGAGGAATGACACTAATCAGTACAATACGTTTGTTCTGTTGTGCACCGTTGCTTCTTTATGTATTTCCTGTCTCTCAGTCCAAAGGGAATATGAGTATGGTGTGGGTACCACAACTAGTTGGCGTGGCTACAAGTTCTTATTATCTGACAGTTGTATTCTGTATTTTTGTTGTAATTGTGGAGCATGCCCAAAATTTTTCTGTGCTTGGAGCTGGCATAATGGTTGAGGTGTTTGCTTTACAGACAAAGGTTATAGGGTTTGATTCTTACCCTTGGTTACTGTGTGGATATTGGCTAAACAAGAAGTAGTAGTCCTCCAACTTATTACCTAGTATGACAATTTTTCTGCTTACATGATTACCATATCATTAAGTGGGTCCACTTCTAAATCTCATAGCCCATAGTACTGACGTTCACATTCTCGAGACAAGAATACCGATAACACATAATCACGAATGGCTCAAGTTTCCCAGGGCAAGTAAATACTTGCCCAGCATGTAGAAATATGCCCTTTTTCCCCACTGTGGTGTGATCCTAGACTTGGTATATATATATATATATATATATATATATATATATATATATATATATATATATATATATAGTTAGGGGGTGTGGGGGGGGGCTGCAGCCCCCCTCCCCACATAGGTGGTTGTTTTATCGGCTGGTGTGTTTGCATTTGGTTTTGGACAAGTGTTTATTTGCCCAGGGAGATTTGCTGTTCATGATTATGTGTTGTCAGTGTTCTCGTCTTGAAAATTTGAATGTTGGTAAAATGGACTACAAGATTTAGAAGTGGACCCCATTAAACAAACAGAAAAAAAACATGCTAAGTATGACTGTTGGAAATAAATTCCATAGACTTTTATTTGTGCAGAGGTAATCTCATACTAAGATATTATCAGACATTTTTGTAGCCCTGCCGCTCATGTACCTTTATCTCATGATTTAAGACACTCACTGTGAATGGGTTATCCCTGCCAGGGTAGCCCTCAGTCGGCCCGAATACCAGAGGCTTAGTATTTCTGCATCAGTTGCTGTCACTCCAGGACTGATGTCAGGTCGTCAGTAGTGTAAAGTTAGGCAGCCAATGCCATTACATCAGTCTTTCTTGCCGAGGAGCCTGAAGCAGAAGCAGTTCGCATGAGTGCCAGTCGGCCCTACCTGAGTTTCATTTTCTGAATTGAAGCTAAAGTCTTCTAAAGCTAAGTACCCCATTGAAGATCTTTTATTCTTGCTCTAACCGATGTCAGAAAAAGTTAACAATTGTCTCACCTGTGGAAAGCAAATACCACAGAGAGACTTTCATTCTTACTCCGTCACTTACTTAGGCCCAGCCCATGAAGTCCCTCACTGTCATTTTTGTTCTTTGTTCAATGCTAGAACTATACATCATCTGGCCCTTATTGTAGCTAGATAGTTTCGCTCTCAGTCCTCGAATTCTGATATGGCTTCGGTAAGCCATCCAACAGCAGATCTTCTGAAAAAATGTAAGGATAAAGACAGAGACAGACCGCACAGGTCCAAACCTACCAACGACGCTTCAGTTAAGCTAGTTGTCAGTTCTCCAGTACTCAATGAGGTGCTTTTGCAGCCCCTAATGCCCGCTTCTGTGGATTCGCAAGGTGCTACCAAGACCCATTTCGGAGTCCGGCATGCCTCAAAACTCTTCATCGACTTTGGATCCTGCGGATGTCTCTACCTTGGCTGGGTCCAGAGCCGCTGAGCAGTCACCGGCATCTGAGGAAGTATTTTGCACTACCGTTTCTCGACACAGACCAACGACTTCGTTCACGTCTACCATTCTTTCTAAAACTACTGAGTTTCTAAGGCCCGGGATACGAACCACACCCAAGAAACTGACGACCCAGTCTCAATCACCTGCTTCCTTGCCTCAGTCTCAAATGCTTAAAATGGCGGAAGACCCCATACTGCTGATCAGGGGGAGCCAAGCTACCCCTTTCAAAAGAAAAAGAGATTTGAACGCAGTAGTTTTATCTGAACAGGAGTGCGATGACTCTGATGCATTTGAATATGAAGACATGCAACCCCTTTCTGCTTATGAGGATTCTGATGCAGAGTAATCCATTCCTTCAGCTTCTCCACCCAAGGACTTTTCCTTTGGGGAAACCCTGCATACTTTAAGGGAGCATTTCCAATGGGAATGTCAGGACTACCCTCAGTCTAAAAAGAGACTTGGGGGAATTCTTAGATCTTCCACAGCACAGACCCTTGGCCATTCCTCCTGTCCTGGATGTTGTGGATAATGTTCTTATTGAATCCAGTTTGACTCCTGACACCCTCCCTCCTGCTCCCAGGAAACCTGACTGGTATTGTAGAGTCCCTGACTCGCACAAATTTTTTTTCATAAATACTACTGATGACCCTGTAGTTATTTCTCAAGGGCCTTAAGGAATTAAAGCAACTTCTGCTAAGAATCCCACCACCTCCGATAGGGATTCCCAAGCATTAGACAGATGGGGTAAAAAAGTATATACCTCTGCTACTCTTGCTGTCGGTGCACTAAATTGTCAGTTCCATATGCTAAAATTTCAGCAACACACAATGGAACTCCTCAAAGAAAAAATATCTTTTCCTGCTTGTGCAGAAAATAGAGTTACAAGAGTTAATGCATTCTGCAAGCTAAGTAACTAAGCACACCTTACATTGTGGTTTTGATGTCCTAGAAGCATCTTGCAGGGCAGCAGTCACTGGTTCTGTCCTTAGAAGGCATGCTTGGCTTAAGGAACAGCCCTTGCCAGACCATGACAAATCCAAATTATTGGATGCACCCTTACACAAAGACAACTTATTTGGCAGCAAGGCAGAGGAGGTCTTAAAAAAAGATGGAAGAAAAAGCTAAATCTATGCAGACAGTTAAGGACTTCCTGCAGGTACAGCCACCCAGGTTCAGTAGGCATTGCCCCTCCAAGCACTGGTCCTTTCCTGCCCCCTCCAGGTCAGTTCAGCCCAGAACCTGGGGAAGCAGATCCCCCCAGACAACAGCCACAGGGAATTAAGAGATCAAAGCAATGGGGTTCCTCAGCTTCAAAACCAGGGAGTGCTAAGCCACCCCCTCATGGTAAGAACTCACAATGACTCTCCACTTCCACCCCCTCCCTCTGCCCACCTGCACTTGCCCCTAGGAGGAAAACTCTCCTTCCATGCAAGCACCTGGGCCACCATTGCCAATGACCACTGGGTCCTCAACATAGTGTCCCAGGGATACAATTTTTTTTCACATTCTACCAACCCCAAAAGGGTTCTCAGATCTTCCTCCAAACCAGTGGGCAGAAGCCAAAAAGCAAGTCCTTTCCCTGCTCTCTATGCGGGCAATAGAGCATGTTTCTGCACAAAAAATAGGCCAAGGTTTCTACTCCAGGCTCTTCCTGGTACACAGAAAAGAGGGCACCTGGTGTCCCATCCTTGATCTATCCATTCTAAACACATTCCTGGTGATTACAAAATTCAAAATGCTCAGCCTCCAACAACTACTACCTATGCTCTCCAAGAATGCTTGGTTAGCCATCCTAGACCTAAAAGAGGCCTACCTCCACATCGCAATCAGGGAATCATGCAATAAATATCTATGTTTCAGGCCAGGATCTCTGCACTTTCAGTTCTCTGTGCTTCCCTTTGGCTTATCTACTGCTCCCAGAGTTTTCACAAAATGTCTGGCTCCCGTCATTGCTTTTTGCAGACAAAGAAATATTCAAATTTACCCATAATTAGATGACTGTCTTATTCAGGCAGACAGTCAGGAAAAGCTGCTCAAGCACCTGACCTTTGTAAAGGACCCACTGAACTCCCTGGGGTACACTTTCAATGAAAAGAAATCCAAACTAGTACCCACCCACAAGATTATATTCCTGGGAGCAAGCCTGGACTCAGCATCCCAGATGGCATTCCTTACTCCAGAAAAGCAAACTTACCTGACAGCCTATTTCTCTCAACTAGCCACCAGACCCCAGTTACCTGCAAGGAAAATCCTGCAACCTCTGAGGTTCATGGCATCTTGCATTCTACTCATTCCATATGCCAGACTGCATATGAGGAAACTTCACTGGTACCTAAAAAGCCTTTGGTGTCAACACTCTCAGGACCTGGAAACTCTTATACCAATGATACCTTGCCTAAGGAAAGATTTTCTATGGTGGGCAGCAGCATGCAACCAGAACAAGGGACTATCCTTCTCACTACCCCACGCCACCCAGACCCACACCACAGATGCATCAGACTATGCCTACCTGGACAGCAGGTGCATATGGGGCCAATGGAGCTCACATCAAATTCATTTGCACATCAACCAAAAAGAGATGTTAGCTGTTCAGCACGCATAGACAGCTTTCAGGCCCCTTCTCTCCCCAGGAGTTCTACAGATCAAAACAGACAGCACCACCATGATGTGGTATATCAACAAGCAGGGAGGGACTCATTCCTACCCTCTAAGTAGGCTCGCCATGACTCTTTGGCACACAGCCTCAGCCATGCAACTACACCTGTTAGCACAATTCCTGCCAGGCTCTCTAAACTCTCTGACAGACAACACATGAGTGGCAACTAGACCAAAGAACCTTCACCCTAATAACTCATAAATGGGGCACCCCAAAGGTCGACCTCTTTGCTTCCCACTACAACCATCAGCTCATCAAGTTCTGCACCAGGGAGCCTCACGGCAGGTCCTGGAAAGTGTATGCCCTATTTTTCCAGTGGAGCACCCTCTCAGTCTATGCTTTTCCTCCACTACCTCTCATTACCAGGGTACTGCTCAAAATGAGGGAGGAAAAACCGAGGATTATTTTAATTGCTCTAGACTGGCCTCTCCAGCACTGGTACTCTGCTGCGCAGCCTGTTCCCTCTGCCACCATGGCATCTCCCTCAGATCCCAACCCTCCTAACCCAGAGGGAAGGAGAATTCATGCATCCCCAGTTGCAGACTCTCAATTTGGCAGCCTGGCTTATTCCCTGACCACTGAACAAGCTGCCAATCTCAGTAAACAGGTTCTAGATGTTATACATGAGTCCGGATGCCATAGCACTAGGTAGTCTTATGCTGACAAATGGAAAAGGTTCTGCACCTGGATCCAGGCTAAGGGAGCCGTTATTGTACAGCCCTCCCTACCTCTCATCCTGGATTACCTAGCTGACCTACTACACAGTGGTCTCTATTTTCCCTATATTAAAATTCATGCCTCTGCTATCTCTGCTCATTTCAACACTAAGCAATGACTTTTCTCTCACCCTCTCATCAAACAGTCCCTAAGAAGGGATAGCAACTTGAGACCACCCAGAAGAGCACCTACCCCAGCTTGGGATCTAAATTTTGTGTTGGAAAAGCTCACCCTACCCCCCACCCCTTTGAACCAGCAGCTTCAGCAGAATTAACGTTTTTCTCCTGGAAGATAGTCTTGCTTCTGGCCATCACTTCAGCCAGAAGAGTATCCGAGCTACAAGCACTCATGGCTGTAGTGTCCTTCATCATCTTCCATGCTGACAGGGTGTCCCTCAGGACTAACCCATCCTTCATGCCAAAAGTGGTGTCCAGCCAATCCATTAATTTGCCCACCTTTTTCCCTAACCCAAAAAACAATGTAGAAAGGATACTGCACTCTCTAGATGTGCACAGACAGCTCAGATTCTATCTAGACAGGACTAAATCATTCAGAAAGACTGATCAATTGTTAGTCAGCTTTGCTGCAGGAGCAGAGGGCAAAGCCATATCCAAACAAATCATTTCCAAATGGATAGCACATTGCATCCATTTCTGCTACAAGCAACATGGGAAACCTCCCCCTAAGGGGATCAGGACTCACTCTACCAGAGCAGCCTTCACCTCTGCAGTGTTCCTCAGAGGAGTCCCAACCAGGGACATCCTGGAGTCTGCAACCTGGACATCTGTTCACACTTTCACCAAGCATTACCACCTGCCTATCTTCTCCAAATCCAGGGCAGGCTTTGCCACTGCAGTCTTGCAGGGCATCCTAGCCAGCCACTAGTCTTCTTGACTGCCTCCACCCTTTCCTCAGCTTTGGGAGTCAACTCACATGTGATGACTGCAACAGTGAAACATGAAGAACATAGTACAGTTGTGCACACATGCCATAAATGTAGATGTTTGAGTGTATTCAGTGTTGCAGTCCTGGTTTCCCTCCCTCCATCCCCCTTTTCTCTCTCTCTCATTACAAGGAACTTTTTGGTATTTACTTTCTACTGGTGGGGTTCTTTCACTATATTCTGCTCCCCACTTGGGGGCTCCTGACAGTTGGGGCAAGAAAAACTGATGTAATGGTGTTGGCTGCCTTACTTTATACTACTGATGACCTGACATCAGTCCTGGAGTGACAGCACCTGACGCAGAAATACTAAGCCTCTGGTAATTGGGCCGACTGAGGGCTACACTGTCAGGGATAACCCAAATGTTATGATTTCAACAGTGAATATGCTCGAACATGTACATTTATGGTAAGTGTACACAACTGTACTTTCTTTACGATAATATTCCTACACTTAAAACACTTGTGCACAGAAATTGTACCCCTATTCTGGACATGCATTCATTTATGTAATATTCCAGTTTTAACCTGCACAACAGTGCAGTATTTTTTATTTTAATTTGTAAGTGTGCAGCAGATCTTCGGAATCAGAATAGTGTCATAGCTTTTGACCATGAGTTATTTTTAATTGTAGAAATACAGATTAATGGCTCATATCCATGTCAAGTAATTCATTGATGAATGAAATCAGTCTGGCAAAATCTTATCTCTCAACTGTCCAGATTTCCACAGAATGTCCAGATGTTAGCCTCATGTTTTTTGCCTGTTTGTCTTTGTCTTAAAATTTATAGTTTTCTGGCAAAGCACCAAGGATTAAAGTCACTATGTAATGACAAGCATTTGAGTTTCAAACGTTGTCATTCAGAAAATGCATGCTAACACAAACCATGTTCTAGCAACGTTCTAAGTTTATAAGAGCAATATTTAAAGTGTGTCCCTATTTTTTGGGCTTTGTCCCCATTATTTTATGCTTTATCCAAATTTCTTGCACTAAGAGGTTGAGATGTATGGGCAACATTGACCCATTTCTCAGGGATTAGATGGCTAAGACTGGTATTAATTAGTAGCTTTAGTAGCTAGTTTTGTGTGGGAACTTGATGATAATTGATATGAAGGAGGTCAGAGTGTGAGGTATTATGTGTTGTACACATTATGCCATAGACTCTAGGTGTGTTACAGTTACCACATAAAAGCATGCAGTGTGTGTGTATGTGTATGGCTACTATATAACTACAAGTGTAGAAACTAAGTTCTGGGGTATAGGTTATTCTCCAAGGTATTCACTGTTGTCTTGGTCTTGCATTTTCTGTTGCAGACACCGAGTCCTCCATCAAGGAGTACAGGAAAACTTTGTGCCATACTGATACAGTACTGTACGTTACTGTACAGGGGTATTAGCTGTTCTACAGGGCATGGAATGCTTTCTTCAGTGGCTGTTTGATACTTTCTGATAAAAGTTTAACTGAGGAATCATTAGTCGCTGTGTACGGTCTACTTACTTTCCTATAATTAAAAATACATTTTGAGATTGTACACTTTGTATGAAATTTACTGTGACAGTTTTCTGTGTTGTCTGACTGCCTTCTTTGAAAATCTAAAACTTGTGTAGTTTCATTTTGCTTCAGAATTCTGTCTATTTTAGTGGCATCCCTCCAGAGTCTTAGAAACATGACAGACAGGACACCAGGACACCTTCTTGTAATGCATCTCTCCATCCAGTCATGAACAGACGCAGTATTCCCAAAGCTAGGAAGCATACAGTGAGTTAGCAGCTGCAAAGAAAAAAAAATTGGAATAACATCTGTGTGGAGAGAATTGAACTTTTATTTATAAAAGAGCCCTGTATCCTTTGGTTTAGTTTGAAAGCTATAAGCAGATTGTCCAGGGTCATTGTCTGGGAGTTCAGTCCTTGATTTTAATCAGCTGTCAGTGTCATTTATAGGATTTTTCTACGTTTGCCCAATTTTACTGGAAGCCCAAAGCCAAAAGGAAGCAACAGCAGATGTGTACACCGGGTACTTTAATTACAGTTTGTCTGTTTACCCAGCTATATCAGTTTCTAAGCAGGAAATGGGTCATGCCCTAATACACTCAAGACATCTGACCACACTGTTAATTATCCAGCTCTGAGCTAGTGCGGAGTATGGTTGCTGCAGTAACTGGGAATGCAAGGCATGCTTTACCCTTTTGTGCTCAAGAAAGTACCAGTTATCATTCATGCTGTTTTGGGGTGTACACTGATGCCACTCATAATGCATAGAAATCCCATAATTTGAAAAGCTTAAAAACTTGACAAACCATGCTGTAGCATTTGAAGAAAGTGGTTTCAGATGGTTAGCCAGAGTTGGGAAGAAAGTGTCAGAAAACTACCACAGGTGATGTTTTTTTTGTAGGCTGCCAAGAGTGAAATGTTCAACATGTGTCTTAACAACATTAAGGTGAAGGTTAGCAAAGTAAGTTACAACACAGGTGACCATTTGCATATCTGAACTGTAAGAAGGCTGCACTTAGCATTAGAAGGAGGCAAAGAGTGTGTCTTAGCACCGTGCTGATCTAGCAGTCTGTTCTGTCCTGCAGAGCTTTAAATCTGGGCCACAGAAGTCACTGTGGTGTAATATACTAAAAAGTGTTGTAGCCCAACTGTCATGCCACTGTAGTCACATTCCGGGTGGGATTAACAGTGTTACAAGGGGGATACACTGCTTCCAGAAGTTTTGATTAAATGAGGGTAAAGAAATTACAAGCCACTGAGCACTTAGTTCAAGAAGAAGAGACTGTAGAAAGAAGATATTAATATTTAAAATCCATTAAATAGCATTGGTGTCAGACTTCTAATTTTGGCATATCGTTTTATGTTCAGTACATCATTTGTAGCTGACAGTGTTGCCTGGGGTCCAATTCTGAATCATTATCTGCAGTCAAAGAGTTAATCATGCTTAGCAGGGGTTAACCCTTGCAGTCTAATAAATCTGTGTATTCCCCACAGCCACATATAAAATACGTTACTATCATCTCTCCATTTCAAACATCGTCTGTGCTGAAGGTTATGACAGACAAATGTGATCTAATGTCTTCAATATCATCTGATGTTACATTTCTAACTGGAAATGGGTGATGTTAAAAGCCATAATGAGGTTTTTAGCTGCATAACCTTCTTACATTTACGTCGCTTTTAACAAGCACTTACAATGAAGCTAACAATAAAATAAATAACCCTATTTTATTTTCCCTGCTGCTTTCCACTTAACATTTTTAATTTCATTCGCAGTACCTTTTCTTCTTTTGTGTTGCTCACTTAGCATACTGAAATGTATTGCAGAGTGTAAGTGTAGCTGTTAAAACTGGCATTTGCTGCCCACCCCAACCCCTACAAGCTTAATTATAGGGCTAATCTCAAAAGTACACCTTAATGTCAGTAATAAATGTGTTTAGAAAACTTGTGTTACAGGACGATCCGCCATTTTAGGCTGGTGCTGCTGACCTCCAGAACACTAAATATGGGTGGCATTTTTCCATTTCTTTATAATGCAGAAATCTCTACAACGTAAGTAGTCTTAACTTGTTCTAAATTCTGATTATGTGATATTGATGTGGCCAGCATGTTTTACTCATGGAAACACGTAGTTAAGGTTGACAAAGTAGCATAGTGAACTGTACTCCAGCAGTAAGACCAATAATCCTGAACAAACACTACCATGACCTTTAGAAACATTAAATAAATGTCAATATATTTCGACAGCTGATTCCTGTCTCCTTATCTATGTTTGTTCTCTTGGTATATTTGTAGTTCTGTCCTGTCCAGTTCTGTAGTTTCATGTGCTTATTTTTCTTTGTAACTCAAAATCAAATCCAGATAAAGCAAAAGCCAACCATCTACAGCTAGATTATACAAGATGTTATGATGCGAAAATGCATTGAATATCTGCTTATGGGATATTGAAATGTCTGCCACTTTGTAAAATAGGGCCATTCAAACCCCTCCGGATTCAGCTGTAGAAAAGGATAGTGTAGGCCTTAAGACTGCTTATACATTTTCCAGTTATGCTATTTTTTTCCTTTGGTAACTGCTTCTATTCCGTATAGATAGATGTGTAGATGTGCAGAGGTCAGTTTTTAAGAATGTTAGTATCCTCAGATCCTGGTAATTAACATTTTTTTTGCTATTATAATGTAAAAACATGGAGAAAAATAATGGCAGAAATGAACAGAATACTGTTTCACCTCTAAATCTCTGAAATTGTAATCACAATTCCATGTAGTTTTTGAAGTGCTGTAGCATTTCTGAGATATCTGTATTTCAGCCGAAGCCTTAACCCACTTTCAATGTAACAAGTTAGTAGAAAACTGAAAAAAATGTCCATTGATGTGTAAATTAACAAACTGTATTTTGATTGCTGGTCTTAACCCATCTCCTGTAATAGGTATTGAGAAAATTGGAAAAATGTTCACTACCTTGTAACTGACCCAGTGGAAATGTAAATGTAAGGTTTAGCGTATTCAGCAGCAGATCATGAAATGGACAAATCAAGTGCCATTTGAGTGAAATACCCTCTTTAAAACAACATTCTGTGTTTTTGTTTTATATTGCGGGAGACAAAGCGCACATGCACCCACAAATACACAGATGAACAGACACACATGCACCCACACATACACACACACACACACACACACACACACACACACACACACACGCACACACACACACACACACACCCTTTAATGCTGATATATGCACCCTCCCATTTTTAACATAGTTAACTCTCGTCACACTGCACTGTGGGAAAAAAAAAAGATGTCACCCTTATGAAGCGATTTCTTGTGCACCAGTGTGCGATGTCAACCAGCTGTGCATGATCACGCAGTCTGCTTTTTGTATAAGCTGAAGATGTCTGTAAATTCTGTCTACAGTACAGGCAGAGTTACTTGTTGTGGCTAATATCAGTTTGTATGATGGCATAAATATGGCAGTGGGTATACAAAATGGTATAGAGGTCTGTCCTGTAGACAGACTAAGCTAGAAAGTCTGCAGATTTAGTTAATGTGTGCACGCTAAAGTTGCATGCAGTCGTAATATCTATAACATGAAACAAAAA
Organism: Protopterus annectens; assembly: GCF_019279795.1. Taxonomy (NCBI): domain Eukaryota; kingdom Metazoa; phylum Chordata; order Ceratodontiformes; family Protopteridae; genus Protopterus; species Protopterus annectens. The sequence continues at coordinate 571,039,928 of NC_056733.1, read as the reverse complement.
AAATCTCTAGATGCCCAGCCTTTGAAGCTCTCAGGACAATGCTTCAAATGTGCACATACAGTACTCTGTGATATCAGCCCCTTACTCCAAAACAGACCCTTTGTGGTTCAGACCCTTCCCTAAAAAGAAAGTGGCCTAGGCCACAGGTTTCTTCACTTTTCTCCATGGTTCCTCCAGCTGAACCATCAAGAGTCACTGTGACTTAAAGAGTGAAAGTTAGGCAGCAGATACAGGTTAGCTAAACTGCAGCAAAATGTATAATGACCCATTCTCCTTATAAAAAATACAGTATATGGCTCCAAATATGTGAACTAAAACTGCTGACCACCCATTCACATGGCCTAACCCTCTAATGCTCCTTACTAGTCACCGTATTCCTTAAATGTCAAACATGACAAAACAGATTCTGTTGTTATTCTACTTAAATAAAATAGTTCCAGCATTGTCTTTTGCACTGCTTCATTTCAAGACCTTTTAGTTTTTAGGTGTACCAGGTGACCTAGAACTGCTTGAAACCTAGACTGGTCACCCCACACCCTCACTTACATCTTAACAGTGCATTTCTTGCACCCTTATCTATTGGCAGCTCTCAGGGGGTCTCCATTCACTGCACCCACTAATTAATTCCATGACGGTTCACTGTTTCTCTTTAGGTGAGGCAGCATCACAGGTTACCGTTTTACATGCTGTTTTGCATATGCATTTTGTTTTACTGAGTACACTGTGTGTCCTCTACAACCAACCTTGATATTTTCAAACTTGTTGTATTAGGTGGCAAGACTATTTTTTTTCTTCTTTTGCTGTAGTGGATGGATATACATTTCTCTCTCTTTTAATGTCAGTTTTCATACAGTTTAGAACTCATAGCTAAACAAAGTGTCCTAGACTATCTCTTGTCAACTATTCCTAATGTTGTCTGAGTATAACATTTTAATGTAATGAAGCTATACAGAGGGGCAGGTGGCCACTAGGCCTTTTTTGGTGATAATTTCTAATGGCTGTTGTGATGATGATGATTTTGTAACTGTTTTTATCAACATCTTCCTCACATTTGCTATTGTTATTGCACTATCACTTGTATTTGATTTTACACATTATGTGTGCTGATGTTTCTCCCGTTTGTCTGAGTTCATACTTTCTCTCCCCTTCACCATCCTTTTTTGATAGCTTTTCATGCTGAAGAATGTATTACAAATGCATTCGTCAGTGTGCATTATTTCTGGTAAATGTCTGTTGCTACCAGAATTGTTTGCTTATAAAGGGTAATGCATTTCCATTTTGTTTTATGACTCCTAGAGGTTAGCCAGTAGCTAAAGGGCGCTGTTGTCATGATTCTACTGAGTAGAACGAGAGACTTTTTTTGTAAAGGGAACCAAACTGATGTGTGCGGCACCATAGTGCTTATGTCTAGGTGTGCCACAGAAGAAGGGAATGTTTATTTTGTAAATAACTTAGTTGTAAGTGATACAAGTAAGAAGTGCTGCATTTTAGTCTTAAAATGTAGTTGTATTTTGTGCTCCAAGGTATTATCAAATGACAGGTGAGGTAAGGAGACTTAAGGTTAACAGTATTCATTTTTCTTTAAGATGCTCTAATAGGCCTAAAGGATAACCAGGCAAAATTACTGTACGCTATGGAAAGTCATGACAGTTTTAAACCCAATTTGGATACTTCATTTATCAAATTTCCATGTTCTTTTAAATGCCACCTGTATAAATGACAGGATGTATAAGGCCAATGTTTGCATTGCGTTTGCAAGGTTTGCTGGCACTGAGGACTGGTTCATTCTTGGGAATGGACAGACAGTGGAGTTTTGGTGCTATAGAGACAGACCTTTTTTCATAAATGAGACTTCAGGAGATGTTTTCCAAGGAAAAAAAAAATCTGATTTGTAGAGCGGTGTACTTTTTTTCTGTACTGCTCATTAGAGCTTGACAAAAACAGACTGCTTATTTCATCTGTTTTATGCAGATACTGAGCTCTTGCAGGGTCAGGTGTATTGGGGAGTTCCTGCTGTGCCGTCAGTAGCAGCCTGTTAAGAAGATCCCTTTTTCCTGTCAGGCTTGTGCCTTTCCATCCTTAGACTCCCAGTCCTGGGGCAGCATTACACAGTATGCTGAGACTGATGAATAGCTGCAGTCCTACCGTGACAGTGTAAACCTCATTGTGCAAATTTAGATTGATTCCTAGTAATGTCATATTTCTTTTACATCGCATCTACCAGTTTGAAGCATGTGAAAAAGCTACTTGAGATGCTGTGGCCACTAGACAATATTACTGTTTGTTCTAGTTTCCATTCACTCAGCTGAAAAAAAAAAAAAAAACAGGTGATCAACATTTCTGAAGAGCATTTGGCTTTGATCAAATTACCAGTGCAGTCATTTTCACTTAGTTTATAAAGAGTTGATACCGATGTCTGTCACAACTGTCTTTTATTGTGTTTAATTCCCTACAGTTAGCGGTTTCCTTTGCATCTCTGACAAGAATGCACTTAAATGAGCCCAGTAATTTTTGAGGCATGTAAATAATAAAACATGCAGAGCAATGGCATGTGTGTGTTTAGCCACTATGCACTTTTTTATTTGCTTCTCTGTTTCTAATACTTTTGATTCAGTTTCACATCACATATTTCAGGTTACTTACACTACCTCCCTTCCACAGCAGTTCCATGGTTCATTGCCCCCTCTGTTTACTCACCATATGTGGGGTTGTAGCTTTAGTTTTGAGCTTGTGATGTTGTGGAGGGAAGAATGGCTTCTTTCATTATAGCTGTATCGAGTCAACATCCATAATTCCTTCTGGTTAGGAAGAGCTGCTTTTTTTTTGTTCTTTTTTTTGAGCACGTACCAGTTTAGTACATATGGATATGCATGGTTTTCACAAAAATGTATCCATCTGCTCTTCTTTCTCATATTCCTTTACTCAGTCTCCGCAGAGAAGAAGATCTGGCACTATGATCCTTGATTCTTCACAGGTGACCCTCTGATAACCATTCTTGAACCTAGGTCACCATCATTATAGGCTCACTGTGCATTTGTAACACCAAGATTAGTAAAGAAACCTTGAATTTTTTTTACAGTTATTGTTATTATATTTGCATAATTTAGCTTTTGCGTAAACAAATTAAGCAAAATGAGGCAAAATTCTACACCTTATAAAAGTGCACATCATTCACAAATTGTGACCAATGTAACAGTCGGTTGGTCACTCCTCAAATGCTCACAAAATGACTTAAGAACACTAAAAAAATATACATTCTGGACTACTGTTAGTTGGATATGTGTATACAAACACACACACACACGCACACACCATATTGTCACTTTTGTATTGCAAAATATTTGCAAGATGCAAAAAGAATATTTATGCACAAAAAAATTCTGGTCTTCCGTACAGACTAAAAGTATTCCAATGAGCTCTGCTTTATATCTCTGCTACTATAATGTTTCATATTCGCTATCATAAGTACAAAAATCCATAAATGTAAAAAATATGTGTCTCAGGTAATTTAATTAAAACCACTTTTCCTGAGACAGAAAGGCTTGATGTTACTGGTGTTGGAACACTGAATCTGCTTAACAGAACAGTTGCTCAAACCTTGTATTAATTCTTGTATTACTTGACTGGAAAGGCTGATTTCTTTCTCAGAATTATGGCATCTTTGAAGTTCATTATATTAGGTAGTAGGTTATTGTGCCACATTCCAACAGGATATTTGAAAGGAATGCACAGAAATGAAAGTACAGATGTTCCATCGTGTTTCACTGTTGCAGTCATCACTGTAGGGTTCTTCCTGCCGGCAGGCAGCCCTCGGTCGGCCAGAATCCCAAAGTCAAGGTCCGGCGTCGGCTGTTCAGTCATCCTCCCTGATGTCAGAGCACCAGGGGTACAAAGCTCCCAGCTGACGCCATGTTCTCCAGTCTTTCTTGCTGTGCGGTGGAAGCAGTTCGCAAGTGCCGGTCGGCTGACTCCTGATATTTTTGGTGCTTCATTCCGAAGACTTTCTTCTTCTTCTTCTCAAAGCTAAGTACCCTGTTGGGGAAACTTATTTCTTGCTCCAGTCCGATGTCAGAAAAAGTTAATAATTGTATTTCATGTGGTAAGCAAATACCTCATAAGGATTTCCACTCTTACTGTATTCCTTGTTTAAGCCCTGACCACAACGTAGGTAGTTGTCGGTTTTGTGCTAGATTTAATCAACGTACTATTAAGCGGAGATACGATTTTGCTTTTCACTACTTTGGCAGGCGATTTAATTACAATATGTTGTCGGACACGCTTCCGACTACCGGAGTTCACAAAAGGCGCAAGGATAAGGACAGGCCTCCGAGGTCCAAATCAGACGACGGTTTTCAAGCAGAGCCAGCTGCAGGTTTAGCCGTCGTCAGTGAGGCGCTTTCGCAACCCCTGTCATCGGCCACTACAGAACCGCTTGCCGAAATGGACTCCCACGAGGAGCCAACTAGGCCTTTGAGTACTCCAGGTGCAGGACCTTCGGACAATGCTCCCTCGGATGGGTCTGGGGCCACTGTGCAGGTACCAGCTTCCGAGGGGGGTTTCAGGCCTATGCAGCTTCAGATAAAGGCAAAGACAAAGGCAAAGACTCCTTAAAAAACAAAGACTCAAGCCCAGGCCTCCTCTGATCCGGGACCTAAATCACAAAAACAAATGCTTAAAATGGCGGAGGACTTACTAGCTATGATCAGGGGTTCACATCCCCCTCCAGACAAAAGGCCAAGACAAGAATTGGACTATGAATCCTCTGATCAGGCATCTATTTCTTCAGTGTCTTCCTCTGAACAGGATTATACGTTCCCTCCTTATGAGGATTCTGATGCTGAGGAATCCATTCCTTCAGTTTCTCCCCCTGAGGATTTTTCTTTTGGGGAAACTTTACATGACATCAGGGAACATTTTCACTGGGAAGGACAGGAGTACTCTGAATCTAAGAGAAGGCTCAGGGATTTTCTTCTTCTTCCCCAACACAGACCCCTGGCTATTCCTCCTATTTTGGATATTGTGGATGATGTCTTTTCTGAGGCTAATTTAACTCCTGACTCCTTTCCTCCGGCCCCTACAAAGCCTGATAGATATTACAGAGTCCCTGACTCCCACCAGTTTCTTTATAAAAATCCTACTGCTGATCCAGAAATCATTTCTCAGGGTCCTAAGGGTGTTAAGGCCGCCACTGCTAAGAACCCTATTCCGTCAGATAAGGATTCTAGAGCTTTGGAGAGATGGGGCAAAAAAGTGTACACTTCTGCTACTTTATCCATTAGGGCTTTAAATTGTCAATTTCATATGCTAAAATACCAGCAATTTCTTCTGTCTGTTATGAAACAAAAGCTAGGTACCATTTCTGCATGTGCAGATAATAAGGAATTACACGATTTGATGCATGCTACTGAGCAGGTGGGGAAACATACCTTACACTGTGGTTTTGATGCTTTGAAGGCCTCATGCAGGGTGGCTGCCACTGGCATGGTCATTAGAAGGCATGCTTGGTTAAAGGAACAAAATTTGCCTGATCAAGTGAAAGCAAAGTTACTGGATGCACCTGTTCAACACAATGTTTTGTTTGGGTCTAAGGCTGAAGAGGTGGTAAAGAAAATGGAGGATAAGGCAAAATCCATGCAAACGGTTAAGGATTTCTTACAAGTTCAGCCCCCAAGATTTAGCAGAAATTGGCCAACTAAAAATTGGTCCTTTCACAGCTCGGACAGGCCTCAGAGGGGTAGATATAGGCGCCCCAGAGGGAGGGTCCAAGCACAGACCTCTTATAGACCTAGACAGTGGAGTGCCTCCATCCCCAGGGGTGGAGAGGACAGACCTCAATCTTATAGGAAACAGGCTCAGTGACTCCCCCTGCATGGCTCCAGGAACCTTACTCCTGGAAGCCCCTGTAGGGGGAAAACTCTCTCTTTTTCACCAAAATTGGACTTACATAACCCAAGACAAGTGGGTTCTGGATGTAGTTTCAAGAGGTTCCAAATTCCACTTTCATTCCTTGCCAAGACCAAACGGATGGCCAGACCTACCAAAACACCAATGGGCAGAGGCATTAAACCAGGTGGGATCCCTCATGGCTATGAGGGCCATAGAACTGGTTCCACAATCAGAGACCCGGCAAGGCTTTTACTCAAGACTCTTTCTAGTTCCCAGAAAACAAAATTCTTGGAGACCCATCCTGGATCTGTCAGTCTTAAATACTTTCCTGGAGATACCAAAGTTCAAGATGCTTACTCTGCAGCAGCTCCTGCCAATGTTGAGCAAAAATGCATGGATGGTGACATTGGATTTAAAGGAGGCTTACCTACACATTCCTATCAGACAGGAGTGCAGAAGATACCTCAAAAAGGCAGGCTCGAAGCATTCCCAATTCTCTGCGCTGCTCTTTGGCTTGTCTACTGTGCCCAGGGTCTTCACCAAGTGCCTGGCACCAGTAGTAGCTTACTGCAGACTCAAGGGAATTCAAATTTACCTTATCTGGACGACTGCCTTATTCAAGCAGACAGCAAGGATGTCTTACTCCAACACCTGGAATTTGTTCAGAATCTACTCAAGTACCTGGAATTCACTGTGAACATAAAAAAGTCCAATTTGACACCCACACAACAGATAATTTTTCTGGGTGCTCTTTTAAACACAACAACCCAGATGGATTTCCGGACATCCAAAAAACAACTTCAGCTGGTTTCAACTTTCAAAACCCTGGCATTAATGTCTCAGCTAACTGCAAGGAAATTCCTGCAGGCTTTGGGTTACATGGCCTCCTGCATCCTTCTCATACCTTATGCAAGACTGCATATGAGAAAGATACAATGGTACCTAAAAAGCGTATGGTCCCAGCATTGTCACAGTCTAGACACACAGATTGCTGTCATGCCTTGCCTGCAAAAGGAATTCCATTGGTGTGCCATGGCATGTCTTCAAAACAAAGGGAAAGCCTTCAGTCTGCCTCCAGCCTTCCAAGTGTTAACCACGGACGCCTCGGATTATGCATGGGGAGCCCACTTGCAGGGGAAAGGCCTGCAAGGTTTTTAGACAGAGGATCAGAAGCACCTACATATCAATTTAAAAGAGATGTTAGCTGTGCAGAATGCCCTCTTGGCTTTCAGGGATCTTCTGCAGCCAGGGCAACTACTGATATGGACAAACAACACCACAGTTATGTGGTACATAAACAAGCAAGGGGGTTCACACTCCTACCCCCTTTGCAGACTAGCCATGACTCTCTGGAACACAGCACTAGCTTGCAAAGTGGACCTACAAGCTCAGTTCCTGCCAGGAAAACAAAATATTCTGGCAGACAGCCTGAGCAGGAACCTGTCAGACCCACACGAGTGGATGCTAGACACCCAAATATTCCAGATGATTTCAGAAGCCTGGGGCTTCCCGGACATAGATCTATTTACATCCCCCCTCAACTACCAGTTACAGACTTTTTGCACAAGGACATATCACAAACTAGCATGGAAAGTGGATGCTCTCTCATTCAGTTGGAGGAACCTCTCGGTGTATGCCTTTCCTCCTCTACCTCTTCTTCTGCGGGTGTTATTAAAGATAAAACAGGACAAACCCAAGATGATTTTACTGGCCCCAAATTGGCCTCGACAGTTTTGGTACTCAACACTGATGAATCTATCCCAGGAGCCTCCTTGGATTCTACCTCAGATTCCAAATCTTTTGTCCCAACACCAGGGCCAGGTTCTGCACTGTCATATCAAAACTCTCAGCCTGGCAGCCTGGCGTATTCAGGGTCTATGATTAATCCTACCCTTTCCAAACAGGTCATGGATGTTATCTTAGAAGCCAGACGGCCTAGCACTAGAAAATCTTATGAAGGTAAATGGAAGAGATTTTGCACCTGGATGCATGCTCAGGATTCAGATCCTCTCATTCCAAATATTCCATTGATTTTACATTACCTGACAGACATATTACATAAGGGTTTATCCTTTTCCTCCATAAAAATACGTCTCAGCTATCTCTGCACATTACAATACAGATCCTCCAATTTTTTCACATCCACTTCTGAAACAATATCTCAGAGGAGCAAAGAATTTAAGGCCCCCTAGGACACCACCCATACCTGCCTGGGACCTCAATTATGTTCTGGAAAAACTTACTCTGCCTCCTTTTGAGCCTGCTGCCACATCTGATATAAAGTATTTGTCATGGAAGACAACTATCCTACTGGCTTTGACTTCAGCCAGGAGAGTCTCGGAGTTACAAGCACTCATGGCTGTGGAACCTTACATTATTTTTCATCAAGACAGGGTTTCTTTAAGGACTAACCCTACTTTCATGCCTAAAGTGGTTTCTAAAGTGGCTTTAAACCAAACTATTCACCTGCCAACTTTTTTCCCCAATCCACAAAATAAGGGGGAGAGGATCTTGCATTCTTTGGACATGCACAGGCAGCTTTGTTTTTACTTGGACAGAACCAAGGATATCAGAAAAACAGAACAACTGTTTGTTTCTTATGCAGAAAATTCCCAAGGCAAAGCTATTTCAAAACAGACCATTTCTAAATGGATTGCTCATGGAATCAGATTTTGTTACTCTCATCATGGAAAGCAAATCCCAGGAAAAATAAGGACTCACTCCACCAGAGCTGCTGCTACTTCAGCTGCTTTTCTCAGGTGAGTACCTACCAAAGATATTTTGGAAGCTGCAACTTGGGAGTTCAGTGCATACTTTCTCTAAGCACTATAATCTACTTCTTTATTCTAAGTCCAGGGCAGGCTTTGCTTCTGCAGTCTTGCAAGGCCTACTAGCTGCCCATTCTACTCAATAACCTCCACCCTTTATCTCAGCTTTGGGATTCAACCCTACAGTGATGACTGCAACAGTGAAACACGATGTACATAGTACAGATGTCCTTCATGGATGCATCTGCAGTCATAACAACTGGGTTGTCCTGTCGTCAGGCAGCCCTTCAGTCGGCCGGATTCCAAAGTCCGGGTCCGGCTTCGGCTGATGTCGCACTTCACCCGACGTCATCTCTGTTGGTCTTCGGGTATAAAGGCATCAGCCGATGCCATTTTCCTCAGTCTTTCTTGCCGCATGGCGCCCGAAGCAGAAGCTGTTCGCAAGTGCCGGTCGGTCGGATCCAGAGATTACTTCTACCGAATACTACTTGAAGACTTCTAAAGCTAAGTACCCGTTGGGGACTCTTTCTTGCCTCAGCCGATGTCAGAAAAAGTTAATAATTGTTTAACCTGTGGGAAACAAATACCTCATAAAGATTTCCACTCTTATTGTCTGCCTTGTTTAGGCCCAGCCCACGACGTAGCAGCCTGTTCGCCTGTGCTTCTTTCAACCGACGAACGCTTAGGCGCGGTCGGAGTTTGCAGAACAGTTTTTCGGTTCTGACTTTGCGTACATTATGCCGCCGGATCCTCCGACTACCCAATCTGCCAAAAACGCAAAGATAAAGACCGACATCGCGGTCCGCGGTTTCGGCCGAAACCATGGTTAAGCAAACCGCGAGTGTCTCGGTTTCGGCCCAAACCGAGAAAACTGATCAAAGTACAGCTGAATCTATCTCTACAACTGAGGCCCCTGCTACCACTCTTGAATCGGCCTCAGAAATTTTATCCACTACGGTGGTTGCCACTGACTTATCAGACACCATTCCCTTGGATGTCTCTACCCCAGCACGTGGTGCTGCTAGGCCTCCAGCAGCCATGTCCATTAAGGCCTTCGCCAGGGCTAAAGCAGCCAAGACTACTAAAACAGTGCCTGTTAAACCCCCTACAACCAGACCCTCTTCTAGTTCTCAAATGCTTACTCTGGCAGAAGATTTAATTTCATTAATTAGAGGATCTCAGTCTCACCCAGACAGGGCCTCTCAGCCCCCAGAGAAGAGACCTAGGGCAGAGCCCCCTGAGCCAGTGTCCTCTGATGATTCTGCCGATGAATCAGACTTAACTGACCAGCCAGAGGCTCCTTTCTCCAATTTTGAAGATTCTGATGCTGAAGAATCCATTCCAGCTGCTTCCCCACCAGAAGAATTCTCCTTTGGGGAAACCTTACATGCCATGCGAGAGCAGTTCCAATGGCAGCAACAGGATTTTTCAGACTCCAGAAAAAGACTTAGGACCTTTCTGCACCTTCCATAGCACAGGCCCTTAGCTATACCTCCTGTTCTCTCTGTGGTGGATGATGCTTTCAATGATGTCTGCTCTGCTCCAGATTCTTTACCCCCAGCCCCTGCCAAACCAGACAGATTTTACAGGGTGCCAGATACTCATCACCACCTTTACAAGGCCCCACTTGCAGACCCGGAAACTATATCCCAGAGTCCCAAGGCAGTAGCCGCGACCATATCTAAAAACCCTATTCCTTCTGAAAGGGAAGCAAGGTCATTAGACAGATGGGGTAAAAAGGTCTACACTTCAGCTACTCTCTCAGCTAGAGCTTTAAACTGTCAGTTTCACATGATACAATACCAAGAGTTTATGCTTGATCAGTTAACTAAAAAGCTAACCACTGATGAATCTCTTGATAAGAAATATGTATTAGAAATGGTAAATAACATACAACAGGTTAGTAACCATTCCTTAAAATGTGGCTATGATGCACTGGAGGCTTCATTTAGATCAGCCATGACTGGCACAGTGATAAGAAGGCATGCATGGCTAAAGGAGCAAGCTCTACCGGATCATGTTAAAGCTAAGTTGCTAGATGCTCCTATGGATAAGACAAGTTTGTTTGGTACACCTGCCCAGCAGGTTATGAAAAAATGGAAGAAAAGGCAAAATCTGTCCAAACGGTTAAAGATTTCTTGCAGGTTCAACCCCAAGGTTTAGCAGGAACTGGCCTGCCAAAATTGGTCCTTTCCTGACTCCACAAGATCTCAAAGGGGCAGGAATAGACGTTCCAGAGGCAGAAACCAATCCAGAGGAGGTGCCTACAGAGGACGACAGTGGCAAGGTAACAACAGAGGCACAGACACAACCACTGCCACTACATCAACACAACCACAGTGACTTAACCCTAAATCTGCCTACCAGGGAACAAATAGCAGCTCCTCTAGGCGGAAAGTTAACCTTATTTTCAAAGAACTGGCACTATATAACAAAAGACAAGTGGATTTTACAAACCATAGATCAAGGTTACCGGTTCCACTTCCACACTTTACCAGTCAAAAGAGGAATGCCAAATCTACCTCCAAATCAAAAAACAGAGGCTCTACAACAGATAATGGAGTTAGCAAACATGAGAGCTGTGGAAAGAGTGCCAACAGCAGAGCAAGGAAAGGGTTCTACTCCAGACTATTCCTAGTTCCAAGAAAGGAAAAAGTTGGAGACCAATTCTCGACCTGTCCACCTTAAATACATACATCATTGTCCCAAAATTCAAAATGCTGACCCTACAGCAACTTCTTCCCATGCTGGGCAAGGAGTGTTGGCTGGTAACTCTAGATCTCAAGGAGGCATACCTGCACGTCCCCATTCGACCAATCTGCAGAAGATACCTCAGATTTCTTGCAGGATCAGAGCACTATCAATTCTCAGCATTGCCCTTTGGCTTATCTACTGCGCCCAGAGTATTCACAAAATGCTTGGCATCAGTAATCGCCCATTGCAGACTACAGGGAATTCAAATTTACCCATACCTGGACGACTGCCTGCTACAAGGGGACAACAAAAGCAAGCTGACATCAGATTTACAAAGGGTCATTTACTTGCTACAAGCACTGGGATACACAGTCAATTTACAAAAGTCAAGGCTGATACCATCCCAAACAAGGACATTCTTGGGCGCGGAATTGGACACAGTAAAACAAATGGCATTCCTAACTACAGAAAAACAACAGGAGTTCCTATGGTGGGCTCAGGCATGCCAGTCAAACCCAGGCCTACCCTTTCGCAGAAGTCAAGCAAGCCAGACCATCACAACAGACGCTTCAGACCTAGGATGGGGGGCCCACATGCTGGACAAATGCGTGCAAGGATTGTGGACACAGGATCAACTTCACCTGCACATCAACCTAAAAGAAATGCTGGCAGTAAAACTGGCAATCCAAAAGTTCAGACCATTTCTCAAAGAGGGCCAGTTGATGATAAGGACAGACAACACCACAGTCATGTGGTACATCAACAAACAGGGAGGCACTCATTCATACCCCCTATGCAGAATGACTTTGGAGCTGTGGACCCTGGCACTCAGCTACAACATCCAGTTACAGGCAATATTTGTACCGGAAAAGAAAATACTCTAGCAGACATATTAAGCAGAACCACTTCGGATGCCCACGAATGGAAGCTGCACCGGACATCTTCAAGACCATCTCAAAGAAATGGGGAATGCCTCAGATAGATCTATTCGCATCACCTCTCAATCACCAGCTCAAAAATTCTGCACAAGGACATTCCACCCACTAGCATGGAAAGTGGATTCGCTCTCCTTCAGCTGGAAAGGCCTAACAGCATATGCATTCCCACCTCTTCCCTTGATACACAAAGTACTACTAAAAATCAAGGAAGAACGTCCAAGGATAACCCTGATAGCTCCAAACTGGCCAAGACAACACTGGTACCCACTGCTGAGGAGCATGTCTCGGAACAATATGTGGCCAATACCCCTGATGCCTTTGATGTTAACTCAGAACAACTACAGCATCATACATCCAAACCTAAAAACGTTGCAACTGACTGCATGGAACATCACATAGCAGCAGCTAATCCAGAACTTTCCCAAAGAGTTAAAGACATTATTCTTGAAGCACGCAGACCTTCAACAAGAAGGAACTATGCTGGAAAATGGAAAAGGTTTGTCATTTGGAGCACTGAAAGAGGAAAAGATGTCTCAAACATAGATATGCCTAACATTCTGGAGTATCTGGCCGAACTTCTTCATTCAGGCCTGTCCTACTCCTCCATCAAGATACATGCATCAGCTATTTCAGCAGAATACAGCTTTGATCCACCTGTTTTTTCGCACCCTTTGCTCAGGCAGTTCCTCAGAGGAATCAAGAATGTAAAACCTCCAAGGAAACCACCATTACCAGCTTGGGACTTAAACTTTGTGCTAGAAAAGTTGACACTATCACCCTTTGAACCAGCAGCAACAGCAGACCTACAACACCTGTCATGGAAAACTGCTTTCCTACTGGCAATTACTTCAGCAAGGAGGGTTTCAGAACTACAGGCCTTAATGGCAGTGCAACCCTTCATAATCTTCCACCAAGATAGAGTGTCCATGAGGACTAATCCTACATTTATGCCTAAGGTGGTATCCAGAGTGTCTTTAAACCAGGCAATCCACCTACCTACCTTCTTTCCCAACCCACAAAACAGAGGGAAAGAATACTGCATACCTTGGATGTACATAGACAGCTACGCTACTACTTGGACAGAACAAAAAGTAGCAGAAAGACTGACCAACTTTTGTAGCCTATGCAACAGGAAGGGAAGGAAAAGCTATTTCCAAACAGACAATCTCCAAATGGATAGGAAACTGCATACGATTCTGTTACTCCTTCCATGGAAAACCAATTCCACAGAACATAAGACCTCATTCTACAAGGGCAACAGCCACTACCACAGCCTTCTTACGAGGAGTGGCAACCAAAGACATTATTGAGGTGGCTACTTGGACCTCCGTGCATACATTTGCCAAGCATTATAATTTGCCTCTATATTCCAGATCCCGAGCAGGGTTTGCCACTGCTGTACTGCAAGGGATCCTAAACACACCATAATCTACTTTTATCCTCCTCCCTAGTTGGCTATGGTATTCTACCCAGTTGTTATGACTGCAGATGCATCCATGAAGGACATAGTACAGTTTTGTACCTACCATAAATGTAGATGTCCGAACTGGATAGCATCTGCAGTCAGGATTACCTCCCTCCTTCCCTCTGTGGTACTCCTAGGGTGTTTACCCTCCTAATAGCTAGCTGGTGGGGGAGTCTTTTATGGTGTATTTGTTTGTATATATGTACATACATGCTTATTTTTGTGTTTACCTCTATCTTTTGGAAACATTGGCATCTATCCAAATTTTAGCCTTCAAGAGGGCTACTGGCATCTGGGGCAAGAAACACTGAGGAAAATGGCGTCGGCTGATGCCTTTATACCCGAAGACCAACAGAGATGACGTCGGGTGAAGTGCGACATCAGCCGAAGCCGGACCCGGACTTTGGAATCCGGCCGACTGAAGGGCTGCCTGACGACAGGACAACCCAGTTGTTATGACTGCAGATGCTATCCAGTTCGGACATCTACATTTATGGTAGGTACAAAACTGTACTTTGTGTACACTTACCATAAATGTAGATGTTCGAATGTCTTCACTGTTGCAGTCTGGGTTACCCACCCCCCTGTCCCCTCTTATTCTCTCATTAGTGTGGTTCCCTGCTTCACCCTTCTTCTGAGGTGTATTTGCTACAGGGTATGGGGGTTTGTTGTTCCTTACTTTTTGCCTTTACTTTTGGGCACCTGACATCTGAGGCAAGAAAAAACTGGAGAACATGGCGTCCGCTGGGAGTTTTGTATCCCTGGCGCTCTGACGTCAGGGAGGATGACTGAACAGCCAATGCCGGACCCAGACTTTGGGATTCTGACCGACCGAGGGCTGCCTGCCGGCAGGAAGAACCCTACAGTGATGACTGCAATAG